>NW_028319044.1:50000-282500 GCF_062004578.1 Staurois parvus
GGCAGGCGGACCCGATCGGAACGTCCGTGTGAAAGAGCCCTTAGGGATGGTAAGCTCCTTGTGGGCGGGGACTGATGGGAATGTACATTTGTATATTTTTTATCACTCAGGAAAATAAAGACGACATAAAAATAACTCCCCGTTCCCTTGAAGCGCTCCCTATCTGCTCCCTTTAATAACGTCGCCCGTATTCCCCACCCGCCTGTCCCCGCCGCCATCCGCTTATCTCATCCGTAAGTCAGTAATGCGCCATCATGTCGCGTCCACTTCGCTATTTATAGATATTTCCTGACAAATGACAGATAAGCATCTTTACAAGATGTTCCGGCGGGTGGAGAGTTCAATCATGGGGAGCCATTCTCATGACAGCGCCCCGGCGGTCCCCCATCTGACAGGCGGCACCTGTGTTCGCCAAACAAAAGCGTTCGTTTCGCACCTGGTAATAACACCTGAGGATTGCGCCAATGACAGAGATATATTTAGCTCGTGGTGTCGGGCTATAATTAGGCACCAATTACTGAACAGTACACAGCTCACATCAGATAGAAGAAGATGCTGGGGTCCAATTCTGAAGTCGGGAAAAGCGCAAGATCCCCCCTTAAAAAAAAAAAATCATGTACCTGCCAGGGGCAGACTGACAACTCATGGGGCCCCCGGGCAATAGGAGATCATGGGGCCCCTGTGTCCTCACACACACTCAAAACCACACCCAAAAAAGCCTATGAAAGGTACTAGGGGCATCTCATGGGGCCCCCTACTGACCCTGGGCCCTCCTGATTCCAGTATTGTGCCCTCCTGATCCCAGTACTGTGCCCTCCTGATCCTAGTATTGTGCCCTCCTGATCCCAGTATTGTGCCCTCCTGATCCCAGTATTGTGCCCTCCTGATCCTAGTATTGTGCCCTCCTGACTCCCCCTGTATTGTGCCCTCCTGATCCCAGTATTGTGCCCTCCTGATCCTAGTATTGTGCCCTCCTGATCCCAGTATTGTGCCCTCCTGATCCCAGTATTGTGCCCTCCTGATCCTAGTACTATGCCCTCCTGACCAGGGGCAGACTAACAACTTATGGGGCCCCCCGAGCAATAGGGGATCATGGGGCCCCTGTGCCCTCACGCACACTCAAAACCACACCCAAAAAAGCCTATGAAAGGTACTAGGGGCACCTCATGGGGCCCCCTACTGACCCTGGCCCTCCTGATCCCAGTATTGTGCCACCTGACTCCCCCTGTACTGTGCCCTCCTGATCCCAGTATTGTGCCCTCCTGATCCCAGTACTGTGCCCTCCTGATCCCAGTATTGTGCCCTCCTGATCCCAGTATTGTGCCCTCCTGATCCCAGTATTGTGCCCTCCTGATCCCAGTATTGTGCCCTCCTGATCCTAGTATTGTGCCCGCCTGACTCCTCCTGTACTGTGCCCAACTGATCCCAGTATTGTGCCCTCCTGATCCTAGTACTATGCCCTCCTGACCAGGGGCGGACTGACAACTCATGGGGCCCCCGGGCAATAGGGGATCAAGGGGCCCCTGTGTCCTCACACACACTCAACACCACACCTAAAAAAGCCTATGAAAGCTACTAGGGGCATCTCATGGGGCCCCCTACTGACCCTGGGCCCGAGTGCCCCAAATGTTCAGTGTGCCCCTGGTACCTGCTAAAAGCTATCCATAAAAAATTGTGTTCTATGAATGTATGTAGACACATCAGGGATTCCTCAAAATTGGTCTAAAGATTTTTTTTCGTGGTCACATGGTAAACACAAGGCAACGTTTTGGAGCCACGTAGAGCCCATTCGTCAGGCAAGTATACATACACTCACCGGCCACTGGGTAGGGGGCAGAGACAAGGGTGACTCAGAAGGGGGTAGTTCCTGCACCCTTTCTCTGACCAAAAAAGCCCTGCCTCTAACTGATACTCTTGGACAGCTTGGCTTGCTTGTAAAGATAGAGAAAAATCAGATACAAACTCATATCCTATTTTAGTATTGTCATTACAAGTATTAACCCCAAACACTCATAGAAAAGTCAGTGAAGTTATGTCACCAGCACACCAAGGATTGCTCAAAATGGGTCCAAAGATTTATTTTCGTGGTCACATGGTAAACACAAGGCAACCTTTTGGAGCCACGTAGAGCCCCTTCATCATGTATAGTATACATACACTCACCGGCCACTTCATTAGATCCACTTGTTCAACTGCTTGGTAACATAAATTGCTAATCAGCCAATCGCATGGCAGCGACTCAATGCATTTAGGCATCTAGACGTGGTGAAGACGACTTGCTGAAGTTCAAACCGAGCCTCAGAATGGGGAAGAAAGTGGACTTTGAACGTGGCATGGTTGTTGGTGCCAGATGGGCTTGTAACAAGACCGACCCCAGACTGCCCTTGAGTACTTCCGTTAGAATACCGCTTCCCCATCCGAACACCGACCACAGACACCACAGCCGACCGTTCAAGAGTAGATGACACCAGTCTTGAAGTAAACCAGGAAGTAGACTAGTTTATTTGAACACAGATACAAGATATATACACTCAAGGGAACAACCCCCCCCTCCGCATAATGACACAGGGCGGGGCAATCTACATTTAGAGAGACGCACAAGTATTCAAACTTCACACCAGCAGACAGTCCCATCAGGAGGGAGGGCTGCTGGAGACCCCCCCCCCCCCACTAAGCTAATACACACAAACACATACATCCCATAATAGTTTGCTCCCAAGCAAGACACACAATAGAACAATGGGATGCAACCACATGGCATTAAACAATCGACAACCCCCACCCCAATATTAGGACAGATCACCCTGTACCCCTAACAGGCACAGGGTGACTTACACATAAGAGGGATATGGGGAGCTGAGACAGGGGTCTCCCCACCTCTCCAAAGTAAACTGGGTTCCATGGGCCCCCCAACCAAAGTGACTCCCGTCATAGGGCTGATCTGAGTATTTCAAAAACTGACGATCTACTGGGATTTTCACCCACAACCATCTCTAGGGTTTACAGAGAATGGTCCGTAAAAGAGAAAATATCCAGTGAGTGGCAGTTGTGTGGAGGAAAATGCCTTGTTGAGGTCAGAGGAGAATGGGCAGACTGGATGGAGATGATAGAAAGGCAACAGTAACTCCAATAACCGCTCGTTGCAACCAAAGTATGCAGAATACCATCTCTGAACACACAACACCTCCAACCTTGAAGCAGATGGGCTACAGCAGCAGAAGATCACACCGGGTGCCAATCCTGTCAGCTAAGAACAGGAAACGGAGGCTACAATCCGCATCAGGTGCCACTCCTGTCAGCTAAGAACAGGAAACGGAGGCTACAATCCGCATCAGGTGCCAATCCTGTCAGCTAAGAACAGGAAACGGAGGCTACAATCCGCATCAGGTGCCACTCCTGTCAGCTAAGAACAGGAAACGGAGGCTACAATCCGCATCAGGTGCCAATCCTGTCAGCTAAGAACAGGAAACGGAGGCTACAATCCGCATCAGGTGCCACTCCTGTCAGCTAAGAACAGGAAACGGAGGCTACAATTCGCATCAGGTGCCACTCCTGTCAGCTAAGAACAGGAAATGGAGGCTACAATCCGCATCAGGTGCCACTCCTGTCAGCTAAGAACAGGAAAGGGAGGCTACAATCCGCATCAGGTGCCACTCCTGTCAGCTAAGAACAGGAAAGGGAGGCTACAATCCGCATCAGGTGCCACTCCTGTCAGCTAAGAACAGGAAAGGGAGGCTACAATCCGCATCAGGTGCCACTCCTGTCAGCTAAGAACAGGAAAGGGAGGCTACAATCCGCATCAGGTGCCACTCCTGTCAGCTAAGAACAGGAAACGGAGGCTACAATTCGCACAGGCTCATCAAAATTGGACAATAGAAGATTGGAAAAACATTGCCTGGTCCGATGAGTCTTGATTCCCCTAGAGATGGTTGTGCGTGAAAATCTCAGTAGATCAGCAGTTTTTTAAATACCCAGACCAGCCCGTCTGGCACCAACAACCGTGCCACATTCAAAGTCACTTAAATCCCCTTTCTTCCCTATTCTGAGGCTCGGTTTGAACTTCAGCAAGTCGTCTTCACCACGTCTAGATGCCTAAATGCATTGAGTTGCTGACATGTGATTGGTGATTAGCAATTTATGTTACCAAGCAGTTGAACAGGTCGACCTAATAAAGTGGCCGGTGAGTGTATGTATACTTGCCTGACAAAAGGGCCCTGTGTGGCTCCGAAACATTGCCTTGTATTTATCATGTGACCATGGAAATAAATCTTTGGACCCATTTTGAACAATCCTTGGTGTGCTGGTGACATAACTTCACTTGACTTTTCTATGAGTGTTTGGGGTTAATACTTGTAATGACAATACTAAGATAGGATATGAGTTTGTATCTGATTTTACAAGCGAGCCAAGCTGTCCAGCAAGAGTATCAGTTAGAGGCAGGGCTCTTTTGCTCAGAGAGTGAGTGCAGGAACTACCCCCTTCCGAGTCACCCTTGTCTCTGCCCCCTACCCACCTCCGAGTACTGTCCGTTGGTCCCACCCCCTACCCACCTCCCAGTACCGCCCCTTTTAGAGAATACAGAACCCAGTATCATTTTGCTAAGTAATTTGTAGGGAATTTGTTGATAACAAGAAAAGCACTGAAATAGGTCCCCTGCAGCCAACAACAATAGATCCACCGACAACAATAGATCTCTCCAACAATAGATCCACCCCAACAACAATACCCCCACAGATCTCCCAGAAGCCAAAGTCAATAAACCCTCCAGCAGCCAGCAACAATAGATCCTTCCATCAACAATAGATCTCTCCAACAATAGATCCAACCCCAACAACAATACCCCTACAGATCTCCCAGAAGCCAGCATCAATAAACCCTACGGCAGCCAGCAACACTAGATCCATCCCTCAACAATAGATCTCTCCAACAATATATCCAACCCCAACAACAATAGATCCACCTGCAACAATAGATCTCCCCAACAATAGGTCCATCCCAACAACAATATCCCCACAGATCTACCAGAAGCCAGCATCAATAAACCCTACGGCAGCCAGCAACACTAGATCCTTCCCTCAACAATAGATCTCTCCAACAATAGATCCAACCCCAACAACAGTACCCCCCAAGATCTCCCTGAAGCCAGCATCATTAAACTCTCCAGGAGCCAGTAACAATAGACCCTTCCTTCGACAATAGATCTCTCCAACAATAGATCCACCCCAACAACAGTAGCCCCACAGATCTCCCAGAAGCCAGGATCAATAAACCCTCCAGCAGCCAGCAACAATAGATCCTTCCCTCAACAATAGATCTCTCCAACAATAGATCCACCCCAACAACTATACCCCTACAGATCTCCCAGAAGCCAGCATCAATAAACCCTCCGGCAGCCAGCAACAATAGACCCTTCTCGCAACAATAGATCTCTCCAACAATAGATCCACCCCAACAACAGTACCCCCCAGCACCAACAACAGATCTCCCAGAAGCAAGCATCATAAAACTCTCCAGAAGCCAGCTACAATAGACCCTTCCCTCAACAATAGATCTCCCCAACAATAGATCCACACCAACAACAATACCCCCCAGTTAGGGGTGTATTTACCAAAAGGCAAACAAGGCATTTGACTAGGGCAGCATCTTTCAGGAGGGCAGCAACATTTTTCAGGGGGGCAGCGCAGCCTCCCTGAAGAAGGGATGGAAAGAGGGACACTAGCAGCATGGGAACCAGCTGGGATCTGATAGAGGCTGAGGGCTGCTTGATGCCTGACCCTTGTTCCCGGGGATGTCCAGAGCTGTGAAGGTGAGTGTCTTCTCTCTCACCGGGGTGGGGGGGGGGGGGTTTGCCAGTGTATGGGGGCGGTGGTTGTAGAAGGCTCTCTCGGGTGGGCCTGGGGTGTCGTTGGTAAATTTCATGCACTCTTTGTGGGGGAGGGAGGTGTTGGTCGGTGTCAGGGTCTCTCCGTGCGGGGGGGGGGGGGGGGGGGGGGATTTTGTGTTTTTGTGTTACCTAGGGCAGCACAAAACCTAAATACACCACTGCTCCCCAGCACCAAAAACAGATTTCCCAGAAGCCAGCATCAATAAGCTCTCCAGCAGCCAGCAACAATATACCCTTCCCTCAACAATAGATATCCCCAACAATAGATCCACCCCAACAACAGTACCCCCCCCCCCAGCACCAAAAACAGATTTCCCAGAAGCAAGCATCAATAAACTCTCCAGCAGCTAGCAACAAAAGACCCTTCCTTCAACAATAGATCTCCCCAACAATAGATCCACCCCAACAACAGTACCCCCCCCAACCAGGGGCGGACTGACAACTCATGGGGCCCCCAGGCAATAGGGGATCATGGGGCCCCTGTGTCCTTGCCCACACTCAAAGCACACCCAAAAAAGCCTTTAAAAGGTACCAGGGGCATTTCATGGGGCTCCCAACTGACCCAGTCAGTGCCTGAGTGCTCAAATGGTCAGTCCGCCCTTGCCCCCAGCACCAAAAACAGATTTCCCAGAAGCAAGCATCAATAAACCCTCCAGCAGCCAGCAACACTAGATCCTTCCCTCAACAATAGATCTCTCAAACAATAGATCCATCCTAACAACAATACCCTATGGCAGCCAGCAACACTAGATCCTTCCCTCAACAATAGATCTCTCCAACAATAGATCCAACCCCAACAACAGTACCCCCACAGATCTCCCAGAAGCCAGCATCATTAAACTCTCCAGCAGCCAGCAACAATAGACCCTTCCTTCAACAATAGATCTCTCCAACAATAGATCCACCTTAATAACAGTAGCCCCACAGATCTCCCAGAAACCAGGATCAATAAACCCTCCAGCAGCCAGTAACAATAGATCCTTCCCTCAACAATAGATCTCTCCAACAACAATACCCCTCCAGCACCAAAAACAGATTTCTCAGAAGCATCAATAAACCCTCCAGCAGCCAGCAACAATAGACCCTTCCTGCAACAGTAGATCCCTCACAGCAACCATAGATCCCCCACCAGCAACAACAGAACTCCACAACAATAGACCCCCATGCAAAAATAGATCCCCTCCAACAACAATAGATCTATCAGGAGCCAGCATCAATAGACTCTCCAGCACACCCCGGTACCCATTACTATTACAAACATTCAGTGCTGGAGGTGCTGGAGCTGTTCCCCCGCGTTCCTACTGAGAACAAACCCTGGTGACAGGTATTGGGACAACCTGCATGGGATGCATTGGGATGACACTGCAGAGGGAGCTTAGAACAATCAGATTTTTATTCATGAAGCTTAAACTATTTTTTTTTCCCCAAAACCCCCAAAACCTGTTGCTGTAATTGCTCATAAAAGTGTTAGATGGAGCTGAGCTTTCATTTGTCGATCACGTAATGTCCTTCTAAAACGACCCTGTCCACAATCCTGCAATTTCACAGCTGAATGAACAGCACTGTCACCCTGTCAGCCACAGCCTAGAAGTAGAAAGGCCTGTCCCCTGCCAGCATGCTGCGGAGAAGGACCCTTGTTCTGTGTGGAAGCTGTGGTCTCTCTGCAGAGGTCCAACAAGCCCCTGCTGAGTCTGAGCTAGCGATCTTCTATCAGCAAAGTTCATTCTGCCGGCTGATTGGAGCATGTCATAGCATGGTACATTTCTTGTCTCTGGTGGAAAAGGACACAATCCATTTCCCATCCTTAGAGGGGGAGGCATGCTACATTTCCATCCCTAGAGGGACAGAGCATTTTATATTGCCTTTCCTGGAGAGGAGGAGCATGGCGCATTTCCATCCCTAGAGGGACAGAGCATTATATATTGCTTTTCCTGGAGAGGAGGAGCATGGCGCATTTCCACCCCTAGAGGATCAGAGCGTGGCGCATTTCCACCCCTAGAGGATCAGAGCATGGTGCATTTCCATCTCTAGAGGGTCAGAGCATGGTGCATTTCCATCCCTAGAGGGTCAGAGCATGGTGCATTTCCATCTCTAGAGGGTCAGAGCATGGTGCATTTCCATCCCTAGAGGGTCAGAGCATGGTGCATTTCCATCTCTAGAGGGTCAGAGCATGGTGCATTTCCATCTCTAGAGGGTCAGAGCATGGTGCATTTCCATCTCTAGAGGGTCAGAGCATGGTACATTTCCATCCCTAGAGGGTCAGAGCATGGTGCATTTCCATCCCTAGAGGGTCAGAGCATGGCGCATTTCCATCCCTAGAGGGTCAGAGCATGCTACATTTCCATCCCTAGAGGGACAGAGCATTATATATTGCTTTTCCTGGAGAGGAGGAGCATGGCGCATTTCCATCCCTAGAGGATCAGAGCATGGTGCATTTCCATCCCTAGAGGGTCAGAGCATGGTGCATTTCCATCCCTAGAGGGTCAGAGCATGGCGCATTTCCATCCCTAGAGGGTCAGAGCATGGCGCATTTCCATCCCTAGAGGGTCAGAGCATGGCGCATTTCCATCCCTAGAGGGTCAGAGCATGGCACATTTCCATCCCTAGAGGAACAGAACATGGCGCATTTCCATCTCTAGAGGGTCAGAGCATGGTGCATTTCCATCTCTAGAGGGTCAGAGCATGGTACATTTCCATCCCTAGAGGGTCAGAGCATGGCGCATTTCCATCCCTAGAGGGTCAGAGCATGGCGCATTTCCATCCCTAGAGGATCAGAGCATGGTGCATTTCCATCCCTAGAGGGTCAGAGCATGGCGCATTTCCATCCCTAGAGGGTCAGAGCATGGCGCATTTCCATCCCTAGAGGGTCAGAGCATGGCGCATTTCCATCCCTAGAGGGTCAGAGCATGGCACATTTCCATCCCTAGAGGAACAGAACATGGCGCATTTCCATCTCTAGAGGGTCAGAGCATGGTGCATTTCCATCCCTAGAGGGTCAGAGCATGGTACATTTCCATCCCTAGAGGGTCAGAGCATGGTACATTTCCATCCCTAGAGGGTCAGAGCATGGTGCATTTCCATCTCTAGAGGGTCAGAGCATGGTACATTTCCATCCCTAGAGGGTCAGAGCATGGTGCATTTCCATCCCTAGAGGGTCAGAGCATGGTGCATTTCCATCCCTAGAGGAACAGAGCATGGCGCATTTCCATCTCTAGAGGGTCAGAGCATGGTGCATTTCCATCCCTAGAGGAACAGAGCATGGTACATTTCTATCACTAGAGGGTCAGAGCATGGTGCATTTCCATCCCTAGAGGGTCAGAGCATGGTGCATTTCTATCACTAGAGGGTCAGAGAATGGTGCATTTCCATCCCTAGAGGGTCAGAGCATGGTGCATTTCCATCCTTAGAGGAACAGAGCATGGTGCATTTCCATCCCTAGAGGGGAGGAGCATGGTGCATTTCCATCCCTAGAGGGTCAGAGCATGGTGCATTTCCATCCCTAGAGGGTCAGAGCATGGCACATTTTTAATTCTTAGAGGGGAGGAGCATGGACCATTTCCATCACTAGAGGGGAGGAGCATGGTACATTTCCATCACTAGAGGGGAGGAGCATGGTTCATTTCCATCCCTAGAGGGGAGGAGCATGGTACATTTCCATTCCCATAAGGGAGGAGCATAGTACATTTCTATCTCTATAGGGGAGCATGGTACATTCGTCCCTGGAGAAAAAATGGCATGATCCATTTCCCATTCTTGGAGGAGGGGACATAGTTCCTTTCCTATCCATATGGGGAAGGGGGGTTGTACATTTTTTTGTTCTTAGAAGGGAAAGGTATGATACACTTTCCTTTCTTAATGGGGGAAAGGCATAGTATTCTTCCTATCCCAAGAAGCGAAGGCATAGTATCTTTCCTGTCCACAGGGAGGAAGAGCATGATATATTTCCCATCCATAGAGAGGAAGAACATGGTACATTTCCTATACCTAGAGAGTAGGGGTGTGGTACACTTCCCACCCCTAGAAAGAAAGGAGGGGCATGGCTCCTCCCCTATCCCTATAGGGAAGGGGCATTGTATATTGCCCATCCCTATAGTGGAACGCACAGTACATTTGTTTCTCCCTACAGAAGAGAATGATCCAATTCCTATTGTTAGAGGGGAGGGGCATGGCTAATTTCCAATCCCTATAAAGAAAGGGCATTGTACATTTTCTGTCATAGAGTGTAGGAACAAGGTACATTTCCTACCCAGAGAGGGAAGGGCCATGGCTCATTTCCTGCTCATAAAGTGGAAGGGCATGGCTCCTTTCATATCCCTATAGGAAAGGGACATTGTACAGTGCCCATCCCTAGAGGGTCGGAGCATGGTACATTTTCCACCCAGAAAGGGGAGGGACATGGTCCATTTCCAATCCCTACAGTGAAGGGACAATGCTCCTTTCCTTTCCCTACAAGGAAGGGGCATGCTACATTTCCCATCCCTAGGGGGTGCAAGCATGGTACACTTCCCATCCATAGAGGGAAAGGGCATTGTGCATTTCTCATCATTAAAGCTAGGAGCATGGCACATTTTCTATCCATTGATGGAAAGGACATTGTTGATTTCATATACCTAGAGGGGAAAGTCACAATACACTTCCCACCCCAAGAGGGGAATGGCATGGTATACTTCCAACCGAAGAGAAGCCATAGTACCTTTCCTGTCCTTAGAGAAGGGCATGGCATATTTCCCATCTGAAGAGGAGAAGCCATAGTACCTTTCCAGTCCTTAGAGGAGAAGGGCATGGCATATTTCCCATCTGTAGAGGAGAAGCCATAGTACCTTTCCTGTCCTTAGAGAAGGGCATGGCATATTTCCCATCTGAAGAGGAGAAGCCATAGTACCTTTCCAGTCCTTAGAGGAGAAGGGCATGGCATATTTCCCATCTGTAGAGGAGAAGCCATAGTACCTTTCCTGTCCTTAGAGAAGGGCATGGCATATTTCCCATCTGTAGAGGAGAAGCCATAGTACCTTTCCAGTCCTTAGAGAAGGGCATGGCATATTTCCCATCTGTAGAGGGGAATGACATGGTCCATCTCCTATCCCTAGAGAGGAGGGAAATGGTACATTGACCATCCATAGAGCAAACTAGCATTTTACATTTCCAATCCATAGAAGTGAAGAGCATTTTTCATCTTTAGAGGGGATGGGCATCGTACATTTCCCATTCCTTACGTTTCCCAGTCTGATATAGAAGTACTCTATTGGACAGCCTCCAAGGTAACTTCTTGAAATGGTGGAGAGGGTTAAAGGGAAGGCCAAGACACAATCTTAGAAGGTTCTTTTGAAACCAAACCTGAGATACCAAAATACCAGGGCTGACATTACGGCTTTCATAAAAATGTCTATCGCCTGGCTGTGATGATGATCCTTTGCCTTCAACGTTCTCCAGGTCATTGGCCTAGAACAACTATGCTCTGCCACCACACGCTGAATGTGTCTGCCTAGTACTGAAGTCAGAGATGGCCAGGCAAAAGGCACTTTCAGAAGTAGGTCAGCCATGGCAGCCTTTCTATCTCTTCCATTGAGGTGTCCTTTAAGTCTACTGACCAGCCCAGTCATAAATCGAGGAATCCATAAGTGTTAATTGTTGCCTTTGCAATGTTTTCCCGCCATCGTTCTGACGAAAAAGCCCGAGCACAAGCCACCTTTAATCAGCATTTCAGACATGAATATTGATGAAGGGCGCATTAAAAATGTACAAAAGAGCGAAGACACGGCATAAAAGATGCAGCACGCCATTAGGCGAAGGCCGAGGGGTTCAGCTGATTGGCTTGTCTTCTGTTATTGTTACCTGAAAACTCACTTAGAAGGATTGAAAGGACTTGAGTTAAGTCATTGTTATTGTAAGATTGGCGTCAGGCTCTGTATAAATGAGCTTGAAGATAACCGAGAGGAAATAATTAGCAGTTCCCAGGCTAGCCATTCTGAAAACACACATATTGCTTCAGCTGTGATTGCAGCCGGATAAATTTAGCAGCTGAAATTAAAGGGGAACTCCAGCTAAATGAAGATGATGATGCTTTATCAAAAGGTTTACAAAAGTAATGGCCATAGTTGTGTGATCTATAGATACCCCATGTACTGTATGGCAGCCTAGCATCATGAAGGTGCAAATGCTGAAATTCTGCAGCCCGTGCCATTTTCCCGCCATTTCTTTAATAGATGACTAGTTAAAGAGACCCCGTCTGCAGACAATTCATTCAATCCTGCCATGAGATTATATGTGCATTTAACGTATTTTATTCTTGTTATCTACCTGTGAAAGCCTCTCTTGTGTAGACATCCAAAAGGCATGAAACTGCTGTTGGGTGCCGCCATCTTGGATGAGACAAGTGACACTCTATAGTAGTTTTTATTAACTTTTTTACCCCAGAGGAACCCTAAAACTCAAGGAACCCCTGCCAAGATGAATTTATCACGGGTCATTAAGAAAATGCTGCTTACATTGGTGATCAGTGGGAAGAATGTCCCTTACATTGGTGGTCAGTGGGAAGAATGCCCCTTACATTGGGGGTCAGTGGGAAGAATGTCCCTTACATTGGTGGTCAGTGGGAAGAATGTCCCTTACATTGGTGATCAGTGGGAAGAATGTCCCTTACATTGGTGGTCAGTGGGAAGAATGCCCCTTACATTGGGGGTCAGTGGGAAGAATGTCCCTTACATTGGTGGTCAGTGGGAAGAATGTCCCTTAAATTGGTGATCAGTGGGAAGAATGCCCCTTACATTGGGGGTCAGTGGGAAGAAAGTCCCTTACATTGGTGGTCAGTGGGAAGAATGTCCCTTACATTGGTGATCAGTGGGAAGAATGTTCCTTACATTGGGGGTCAGTGGGAAGAATGCTCCTTACATTGGGGGTCAGTGGGAAGAATGTCCCTTACATTGGGGGTCAGTGGGAAGAATGCTCCTTACATTGGGGGTCAGTGGGAAGAATGTTCCTTACATTGGGGGTCAGTGGGAAGAATGTCCCTTACATTGGTGATCAGTGGGAAGAATGTCCCTTACATTGGTGGTCAGTGGGAAGAATTTCCCTTACATTGGGGGTCAGTGGGAAGAATGTCCCTTACATTGGTGATCAGTGGGAAGAATTTCCCTTACATTGGGGGTCAGTGGGAAGAATGTCCCTTACATTGGTGATCAGTGGGAAGAATGCTCCTTACATTGGTGGTCAGTGGGAAGAATGTCCCTTACATTGGGGGGTCAGTGGGAAGAATGTCCCTTACATTGGTGGTCAGTGGGAAGAATGTCCCTTACATTGGGGGTCAGTGGGAAGAATGTTCCTTACATTGGGGGTCAGTGGGAAGAATGTCCCTTACATTGGTGATCAGTGGGAAGAATGTCCCTTACATTGGGGATCAGTGGGAAGAATGTCCCTTACATTGGTGATCAGTGGGAAGAATGTCCCTTACATTGGGGATCAGTGGGAAGAATGTCCCTTAAATTGGTGATCAGTGGGAAGAATGTCCCTTACATTGGTGGTCAGTGAGAAGAATGTCCCTTACATTGGTGGTCAGTGAGAAGAATGTCCCTTACATTGGTGGTCAATGGGAAGAATGTCCCTTACATTGGTGGTCAGTGGAAAGAATGTTCTTTAAATTGGTGATCAGTGGGAAGAATGTCCCTTACATTGGTGGTCAGTGGGAAGAATGCTACTTACATTGGTGGTCAGTGGTAACAATGCCACCCTTGCAGTCACGACACTGGTTTTGCTAAGCAGCACTGAACATGGAACTATATAGGCACCATCAGAATGGAAGTCAGTTAGCCACAGCTCAAGGCTATTCATTTCCAATAATCATATTTCTGGCTGGAGTTCTGCTTTAAGGAAGCCTTGTTGTACTCATTCTTGCTAAAGCCTGTGCGTTCCTTTTTTATGTTTTACCATCCCCCTGATTACAGTAAATCTGCAGATCGATTGTATGACAAACGTAAATAGAAACAACTTTCTTTTAATATACCTAATTTTAAATTGTTTTAATATTAAAAAACCCGTTTTCAAAATAACTAAAAAAAAAGTTAAAGATTTCCTAAATTTGCAATGCTCAATAAATAGGCGAAGCTACGAAGAAAAAAAATGTGTGTATATATATATATATATATATATATATATATATATATATACATATTCATACACTATATTGCCAAAAGTATTGGTCGGCCGGCCTTTCTACACACATGACCTTTAATGGCCCCCCAGTCTTAGTCCGTAGGGTTCAATATTGAGTTGGCCCCGCCCTTTCCACGCACATGACCTTTAATGGCCCCCCAGTCTTAGTCCGTAGGGTTCAATATTGAGTTGGCCCCGCCCTTTGCAGCTATAACAGCTTCACCTCTTCTGGGAAGGCCGTCCACAAGGTTTAGGAGGGTGTCTATGGGAAGGTTGGACCATTCTTCCAGAAGCACATTTGTCAGGTCAGGCACTGATGTCGGGGGAGGAGGCCTGGCTCGCAGTCTCCGCTCTAATTCATCCCAAAGGTGTTCTATGGGGTTGAGGTCAGGACTCTGTGCAGGACAGTCAAGTTCCTCCACACCAAACTGGCTCCTGCATGTCTTTATGGACCTTGCTTTGTGCACTGGGGGGCAGTCATGTTGGAGCAGGAAGGGGCCATCCCCAAACTCCTCCCACAAAGTTGGGAGCATGAAATTGTCGCCTTAAGAGTTCCCTTCACTGGAACTAGGGGGCCAAGCTCAACCCCTGAAAAACAACCCCACACCATAATCCCCCCTCCACCAAACTTTACACTTGGCACAATGCAGTCAGGCAAGTACCGTTCTCCTGGCAACCACCAAACCCAGAATGTCCATCGGATTGCCAGATAGAGAAGCGTGATTGGTCACTCCAGAGCACACATCTCCTCTGCTCTAGAGTCCAGTGGCGGCGTGCTTTACACCACGGCATCCGACACTTTGCATTGCACTTGGTGATGGAAGGCTTGGATGCAGCTGCTCGGTCATGGAAACCCATTCCATGAAGCTCTCTACGCTCTGTTGTTGGGCTCATCTGAAGGCCACACCAAGTTTGGAGGTCTTTAGCTATTGACTCTGCAGACAGTTGGCGACATCTGCGCACTGTGCGCTTCAGCATGCGCTGACCCCGCCCTGTCATGTGACGTGGCCTACCACTTGGTGGCTGAGTGGCTGTTGTTCCCAGTTGCTTCTACTTTGTTATAATCCCACTAACAGTTGAGCGTGGAATATTTAGTAGCCAGGAAATGTCACGGATGGACTTATTGCCCAGGTGGCCACCTATCACGGGACCACGCTTGGTGTCACTGAGCTCCTGACAGCGACCCATTCTTTCACCAATGTTTGTAGAAGCAGTCTGCATGCCTAGGGGCTTGATTGTATACACCTGTGTCCATGGAGGGGATTGGAACACCTGAATCACATGATATGGAGGGGATTGGAACACCTGAATCACATGATTGGGAGGGAATTGGAACACATGAATCACATGATTGGGAGGGGATTGGAACACCTGAATCACATGATTGGGAGGGGATTGGAACACCTGAATCACATGATTGGGAGGGGATTGGAACACCTGAATCACATGATTGGGAGGGGATTGGAACACCTGAATCACATGATTGGGAGGGGATTGGAACACCTGAATCACATGATATGGAGGGGATTGGAACACCTGAATCACATGATTTGGAGGGCGGGGCCAATACTTCTGGCAATATATATATATACTGTATATGTCTGCACACATTCCCTTTAATCCGCGCTCTCACATCACGTAATCCTGCGGTTGTTACATTGTATCTCCGCAGTATACAAGGCACACGCCCTGACCCCGGAGGACACCTGTTCATACATCCATGTGAACGGACGGCTTTGTTGGCGGAGCTCTTCCCATAGAATAGGCGTTGAGTGAAAGCAGACATGGAATGAACACAAACACCGGGACGCATCAGTACCTATATACAAAAGGCAAATACAAACACGGGTTAATAGGTGAGCCGCCGCCGTAGGGATGACCTCACAATTACAGCGGCACGCCAATGAAATATTAATCGCGGGATCTGTTTCAGGCCGACCTGCCATTTACACAATAGAAGGCCCTAAAGCGCCATAAAGGCGCACAGACCTGACACTCTATATAAATCATCAGACGCACATAAAGGGCACCTCCAGTCATACCAGATAGACATCTCCGAGAGGTCACAACGCTCACGGCAAATCTGTACAATATACTGCTCTCTGCATTGCCGCTCAATAGATGGACAGAGGGGGAGGGGATCCTGGACAACGCAGAATGATATGTTCTGGTGTCGAAGTGATGGTTACCTTACGAGGTAAAGAGACCCCAATTGTGGCCCCTGACGGGGGGCCACGTAAAATATTCTGGATAAATAAGGCTACAGAAGACTGTAAGAGACTGCAGGTATATTACAGGAGATTGCTAGAGACTGCAGGGATGCTACAGGAGAGAGTCAGGGACTGCAGGGATGCTACAGGAGAGAGTCAGGGACTGCGGACATAGTACAGGAGATGGTCAGAGACTGCAGACATAGTACAGGAGATGGTCAGAGACTGCAGACATAGTACAGGAGATGGTCAGAGATTGCAGTCATGATACAGGAGATGGGCAGAGACTGCGGACATGATACAAGAGACGGTCAGAGACTGCAGACATGATACAGGAGATGGTCAGAGACTGCAGACATACTACAGGAGATGGTCAGAGACTGCAGACATGATACAGGAGATGGTCAGAGACTGCAGACATTATACAGATGATGGTCAGAGACTGCAGGCATACTACAGGAGATGGTCAGAGACTGCAGACATGATACAGGAGACGGTCAGAGACTGCAGACATTATACAGATGATGGTCAGAGACTGCAGACATTATACAGATGATGGTCAGAGACTGCAGGCATACTACAGGAGATGGTCAGAGACTGCAGACATGAGAGAGGAGGTGGTCAGAGACTGCAGACACGATACAGGAGATTATTATTATTATACAGTATTTAAATAGCGCTAAAAGGTTTGCTCAGCGCAGGAGATGGTCAGAGACTGCAGACATGATACAGGAGATGGTCAGAGACTGCAGACATACTACAACAGATGGTCAGAGACTGCAGACATACTACAGGAGATGGTCAGAGACTGCAGACATGATACAGGAGATGGTCAGAGACTGCAGACATAATACCAGAGATGGTCAGAGACTGCAGACATAATACCAGAGATGGTCAGAAACTGCAGATATACTACAGGAGATGGTCAGAGATGCCAGACATACTACAAGAGATGGTCAGAGACTGCAGATATACTACAGGAGATGGTCAGAGACTGCAGACATATTACAGGAGATGGTCAGAGACGCCAGACATACTACAAGAGATGGTCAGAGACTGCAGACATAATACAAGAAATGGTCAGAGACTGCAGACATGATACAAGAGACGGTCAAATACTGCAGATATACTGGAGGAGACTGTTAGAGAATACAGGGATGCTACAAGTGTGATTTGAACTGGAGACATGTGGGGGGGATAGAGTAGAAGACTGAGGGCATCTTACTTCACTGGCTGCATGCTTGCAGGTAGAGGATGACAGCCCCAGAGCCGCCTTCTTATAAACAATCAGTCGACTCATTTTCCCCTTTAATAAAGCACAATACATTGTAGCAGGAGGGGGCGGGGTGCTAAATTGCCCAATAAAGCGTCTGACCCAATTCTCGCAATCGTAATAAACCTGCCGCCATCCAAACACATTTCTTGTCCAATATGCAAAGTGCTAAATTCTCCTTTTCTCCAGACTTGGCAGCTAATCTCCAAACAGGCGGCACCGGGGAATGGGACCGCTGTTCTCTTTATGTTCCCTCTCTGTATGCGGAGAATTAAGCCATTGTCTGCTCCAATCTCCAATTCTCGCCTATCAGCCCGTCTGCAGCCCAGGAAGATTTCGGCTCGGCATTATTATGTCTTTCTTCTCACGCCTTTGCTGCTGACTGTTGCTTTATATCCTTGCAGGAATGGCAGCCACACTTACTGCTGACAACCCCTTTAAATGGAAGGCAACACGATCATCAAAAGTTCGTCTCGAGCATCCTAAAGTTGAATCTGTTTTGCCTCCCCTGGTTCCTTCCTTCCCACTTTACGAACATGATAATGAAAACCTTCCCGTGTTCATTACATGCTTTATTTTAGACCCAGTGACATCATCACTGAGTCTCTGTACTTTTCTATGCAATGCAAGTAGATCATGGCTGGTGGGAGGGGCTATACATAGGAACCTGAAAACAACAGACCACTCTTATGCTGAGCCTCGATGATCGAAGGGAACTGAAATCCAATGAATGATAGGGACAGGCCAGGGAATAGTCAGGCGGAGAAGGTTAGGTGGTATGCAAACTGCTGTGACCAACCAGATTTTATTTTCGTACAGAAAGAGGCATTCTCATTGGTTGGTATGGCCTGCTGCACTATTCAAGCTGTTGTTTAGTTATTAAATAGTTCATCTTTTCTTTCTCCATAAAGTTGGGTTGTGTGATGTGTGTAAACCCCGTGAACTCAAGAGTAGGGATGAGCTTGGGTTCGGGCTTGGGTTTGGTCTGAGCCCAGGAGGCAGCTGTCAGTGCCGGGCCAATGAGCTGTGGGCGGGGGATTCCCTAAGGTGCAGCTTCATGTGCACAAGGGGCAGGAATGCTCATGACATCATTGACCTAATGTGACCACATGGTACAGAGATGCTCATGACATCATTGACAAACATGGCCACAAGGCCATCTTAGGTCAATGCCATTGACTCAATATGGAGCTTTGGCCATCCTAGGTCAAGGACTTTATGAGCATCCCAACCCTTTGTGTATGTCACTCCAAGGGAGGAAGTCTCCTGCCCCCAGTTCTCTGGTCAAGCAACGACAGCCTTTTGGTTCGGACCAAGCCCAGGCCTGCACCCAAGCTCATGACGACTCCATAGATACAGTACTGTATGTCAGTTTTGTCACCCTAGGACAAGAAGTGTGTCATTGATGGATATGCTCATAACATCCTTAGACTAAGATGGCCACATGGGGCGGGGATGCTCATGACGTCATTGACCTAATATGATCATATGGCCATATTAGATCAAGGACATTGACCCAGTATGGCCATTTGGCCATATTAGGACAAAGATTTCATGAGCATCCTGAACCTTCGTGTATGTGAGCTATGAGGCAGGGAGTCTCCTGCTCCTGACACAGACAGCTAACGTCTGGGCTTGGACCAAACCCAAGCTCATCACTACTTAAGTTGACACAGTTAGTGTGTCATTGGCGGGGATGCTCATGACATCATTAACCTAATCTGACCAATATGGCCATGTGGGGTAAGGATGTTCATGACACCATTGACTTAATATGGCCACGTGGCTATATTAGATCAATGACATTGACCTATTATGATAATGTGGTCATACTAGGTCAAGGATGTCATGAGCATCTCCAATATTCTGAGTATTTCAGCTGTGAGGTGGAGAATCTCCTGCCCACTGCTCACTAGCCTGGCACTGGCAGTTACCTTCTGGGTTTGGACCCAACCTAGGCCCATCACTACTCCATAGATACAGTACAGTGAGTCTTTGTTGTCACCCTGGAACAGAAAGTGTGTAATTGATGAGGATGCTTATGACATCCTTGACTTAATATGGCTGCATGGACATTGACCTAATATGGCCTTGTAGCCTTATTAGGTCATAGATATCACAAGTATCCTTTCCTCATGGGGCCATATTAGGTCA
This sequence comes from Staurois parvus, assembly GCF_062004578.1. NCBI lineage: Eukaryota > Metazoa > Chordata > Amphibia > Anura > Ranidae > Staurois > Staurois parvus. The sequence goes on from NW_028319044.1 coordinate 69,667, forward strand.
AGGATGTTATGAGCATCCCCAACCCTTTGTGTATGTCAGTTATGGGGCCGGGAATGTCCTGCCTGTAGCTCATTGGACCATCAATGACAGCTAACTTTTGGGTTCATACGAGTTTGAGATTGAACTTGGGTTCTGCCTGAACTCAAGCTCAGCATCACTACTCTATAGATACAGTATAATAAGTCAGTGTTGTCACACTAGGTCAGGAAACGTTTCATTGGTGGGAATGCTTATAACATCATTAACCTAATATGGCCATATGGGGCTGGGATGGGGCCATATTAGGTCAAGGATGTTAGAAGCATCCCCAACCCTTTGTGTATGTCAGTTATGGGGCCAGGAATGTCCTACCTGTAGCTCATTGGCCCAGCAATGACAGCTAACTTTTGGGTTCATACGAGCTTGAGATTGAACTCAAGCTCAGCATCACTACTCCATAGATACAGTATAATAAGTCAGTGTTGTCACACTAGGTCAGGAAGCGTTTCATTGGTGGGAATGCTTATAACATCATTAGACTAATGGCAACATGGGGCTGGGATGCTCATGACATGAATGACTTAATATGGCCACATGGCCATATTAGATCAATGTCATTGACCCAGTATGGCCATGTAAGGTCAAGGGTGCCATGAGCATCCTGAACCTTTGTGTAGGTAGGCGGCAAGGCAGGGAGTCTCCTGCCTGCAGCTCACTGGCCCAGTACTGGCAGCTAACTTCTGGGTTTGGACGAAGCCAAGCTCATCACTACTCCATAGATACATTATAATAAGTCAGTGTTGTCACCCTAGGACAGAAAGTGTGTCATTGATAGGGATGCTCATAACATCATTGGACTAATATGGCTACATGGGGCAGTGATGTTCATGACATCATTGACTTAATATGGCCACATGGCTATATTAGGTCAATGACATTGATCCAGTATGGCCCTACTGTAAAAGGTGAAGGATGTCATGAGCATCCAGAACCTTTGTGTATGTCAGCTGCAAGGCAGGGAATCTCCTAGCCTGCAGCTCTTTGGCCCAGCATTAACAGCTAATGTCTGGGTTTGAACAGAACCCAAGCCTGAAGCCAAGCACATCAGTACTCCCTAGATACAGTACAGTGAGTCAGTTTTATCAAACTAGGACAGGAATTCTGTCATTGACATGGATGCTCATGACATCATTGATCTAATGTGGCCAATATGACCATGTGGGGCAGGGATGTTCATGACATCATTGACAACGACATTGACCTAATATGGCCACTTAGTCATATTAGGTAAAGGATGTCATGAGCATCTCCAACTCTTTGAGTACATCAGATGCTGTGGGGTGGGGAATGTCCTGCCCGCTGCTCATTGGCCTGGCACTGACAGCTAACTTCTGGGTTTGGACTCAATCCAAGCTCCTCACTACTCCATAGATATAGTAGAGTGAATCAGTATTGTAACTCTAGGACAGAAAATGTGTCATTGCACAGGATGCTCATGACACCCGTGATCGAATATGGCCATATGAGGTGGGGATGTTCATGATATCATTGTCTTGATATGGATATATAGTGAATTAGGTCAACCACATTGACCTAATATGTTCTTGTGGCCTTATTAGGTCATGGATATCAGAAGCATCCTTGACCCATCTGGCCATATTAGGTCAAGGATGTCATGAGCAACCCCAACCCTTTGTGTATGTCAGTTATGGGGCTGGTAATGTCCTGCCTACAGCTCATTGGCCCAGCAATGACATATAACTTCTGGGTTTGGACAAGCTTCAGTTTGGGAGAAAACCCAAGTTTGTGGGTTCCGCCTGATCTCAAGCTCAGCATCACCACTTCATAGATACAGTATAGTAAGTCAGTGTTGTCACCCAAGGAAAGGAAGTGTGTCATTGATGGTCAATGATGTCACAAGTATCCCCATCCCTTTGTGTCCGTGATGCTGTAGGGCAGGGAATCCTCCCATTGGCCCAGCACTGACAGCTGCTTCCCTGTTCGGGACAACATGGGTTCTTCTCAGAGCCAAACCCAAGCTCATCCTTACTCAAGAGCAAAGATCTCACCAGAGTCTTTGAAAAATATATCGTTTTGATGTTTTAATTTCCCACAATTCACCAAATGATGAAGTATACTGTGAGATTCATATGGACTGACCCTTTAAAATTCATGGTCTTGGTTTCTTTGATGGCTTATTTCTAGAAAGTGGAACTCCAGTATAATTAGAAAGCAGGCCATTGGAAACAATCCGCCAATATATAACCCTGTCTCATTATGCTTACTTTCCCCTACATAGGATGAGGTATGGAAAAGGGGGTGTTAAGTAGGTGAATCTGACCTCCAGCAGAGCCCCCCTGCTCACCCCATCTATATCCTGACACCTCCAGACAATGGCCTTCATTCATCCAGACATCTATACACCAACCAATGGACTTGCCCTAGATCCTATTGTTCCTTCTGATGCTAGTGTCAGTCCAACCAGCTGAAAATAACCGTCAGCAGCTACTTCTGATCGATACATAACTCATTCTGTGTCGCTGGAGGTGTCAGGAGCTAGGATTTCATAGAATGCACAACGGGAGGATAATTGGAAAACAAAATTCTTAAAATACAAAAACAAAGAAGCCGAGTGGCTTTAGGGTAGATTTATATACTTCTACAACTGAGATAATACAGATAACACAACCTCCAGCAGAAAGGAAGATATTTATTATACCAGAATGAAAGGATAGACACAGCTAAACGCACACTCAATATACTGTATATAGTGTATATACACGGCTCAAAAATATGAAAGGAGGACTTTGAAAACCCATCAGAACTCAATGGGGAGGAATCTCCTGCTGGATCTCTATACTGACATGGACAGGGGATGGGTGAGGAACATAAGGACGCCCCATCGTTTGATGGAAATGAAAATGATCGTCCTATAGAGGACTAAATTCAAAGACACCCCAAAAATCAAAGTGAAGAAATTTTGCAACAGGCGAGTCCATGTTGGTGAAATGTCATTGCAGCAACTCAGAATGGTCCTCAGTAGTTTGGCCCCCACGCGCTTGTATGCATGCTTGACAACGTTGGGGGAGGCTCCTAATGAGACCACGGATGGTGTCCTGGGGGATTTCCTCCCAGATCTGGACCAGGGCATCACTGAGCTCCTGGCAGCGTAGGGTGGACCGAAACATGACATCCCAGAGGTGTTCTATTGGATTTAGGTCAGGCAAGCATGGAGACCATTCCTTCATCCTCCAGGAACTGCCTGCATACTCTCGCCACATGAGGCCAGGCATTGTGGTGAAGCAGGAGGAACCCAGGACTCACTGCACCAGGAGGAACCCAGGACCCACTGCACCAGGAGGAACCCAGGACTCACTGCACCAGGAGGAACCCAGGACCCACTGCACCAGGAGGAACCTAGGGCCCCCTGCACCAGCCTAGGGTCTGACAATGGGTCCAAGGATTTCATCCCGATACCTAATGGCAGTCAGGGGTCCATTGTCTGGCCTGTAGAGGTCTGTGTGTCCCTCCATGGATATGCCTCCCCAGACCATCACTGACCCACCACCAAAACGGTCATGCTGAACCATGTTACAGGCAGCAGAACGTTCTCCACGGCTTCTCCAGACCCTTTCACGTCTGTCACATGAGCTCAGGGTGAACCTGCTCTAATCTGTGAAAAGCACAGGGAGCCAGTGGTGGACCTGCCAATTCTGGGGTTCAATGGCCAATGCCAATCCAGGTCTATGGTGCCGGGCAGTGAGCACAGGGCCCACTAGAGGATGTCGGGCCCTCAGGCCACAGTCATGAAGTCTTTTTCTGATTGTTTGGTCAGAGACATTCACACCAGTGACCTGCTGGAGGTCATTTTGTAGGGCTCTGTCAGGGCTCATCCTGTTCCTCCTTGTACAAAGGAGCAGATACCGGTTCTGCTGATGGGTTAAGGACCTTCTACGCCCTGTCCAGCTCTCCTAGAGGAACTGCCTGTCTCCTGGAATCTCCTCCATGCTCTTGAGACTGTGCTGGGAGATGCAGCAAACCTTCTGGCAATGGCAGGTATTGATGAGGAGTTGGACTGCCTGTGCAACCTCTGTAGGGTCCAGGTATGGCCTCATGCTACCAGTAGTGACACTGACCCTAGCCAAATGCAAAACTAGTGACTTGGATTAAAAAAAATTTTTTTTGAACAGTGTATATATATATATATATGTGTGTGTGTGTTTAATCTGCAAAGTAAATGGTCACACCAACCCCTGAAATGCATTATCCTCTGTACATATGGCTTACTATACATTAGAGAAAGCAGCGAGCCTGCAGTGGGTGTGTTCAGGAACCCTCCACCTGCTTTACTGGCAGAGGTTCTCAGACCACCAAGGGGATCAGAGAGGACAATTGCACTACAACAATGAAAACTTAAAGGTGACAGTTTCAAAGAAAAATTGCCTGACCACTCACCCGGTGATACTGCATATATATATTTTTGTGTGAATTGGGAAAAAAATGACTGCTCTTTAGATTATTTTATTTTCTGAATTACTGTTCTTTTTATTATGGGCAGTAGGAAAATACAGCATTATGGCCAGTAGATGGGGCTGATGAACATAGGAAGTACATGTGAGAATACATGTAACCAATAGTTACATTTATTTGCTAATTACAATGTGTCAAATCTAGAGAACGCTGTCAATTTATGCAGCACTTTACATATATATTGTATACTCACATCAGTCCCTGACCGCAAGAAGCTTTCAGTCTAAGGTCCCTAACTTGCACATACTAGGTCCAATTTAGAGAGGAGCCAATTGACCTCCTCACATGTCTTTGGAGTGTGGGAGGAAACCCACACACAGGGGCGGACTGACCATTCGAGCATTCGGGCATTGCCCGAGGACCCGGGGTCAGTAGGGAGCCCCAAGAGATGCCCCTGGTACCTTTCATAGGCTTTTTTTTGGGTGTGGTTTGAGTGTAGGCAAAGACACAGGGACCCCATGATCCCCTACTGCCCAGGGGCCCCAGGAGTTGTCAGTCCGCCTTTGCCCACACAGGCACAGCATGCAAACTCCAGGCAGGTAGAGCCAGGGGAGTGCCTAGGGTTGGTGTCACCCGTTGCGATGACACTTGGTGACACCCCCTCCAATGATCCCCGCAGAGTGCATCAGATCTGCGGATTGAGCATAATGGATCAGAGTCCGATCCATTATGCTCCCCAGTCCTCAGATCCCATCCATCCTGCAGGGATCATCGGCATGCAACCTATACGGGGTGACACCCGGACCCGCTCCAAGAAAAGGTAAGTTGTAAAGAAAGCCGACGATCCCCGCAGGATGGATCCGATCTGCTTAGAGCCACTACAACTTGCTTACTATGTGATTTGGTTTCTCCCTCTGCCCTCCCGTCCTGTTTAGTGCTAGTTATTTCAGTCCTAGCTAGACCCTCCCCACTTTTTTCCATGTTCCCTCAATCGGTATTAGTACGTCACAGAGACATTGATTTGGAAAGTCATTGTCTTCTAATTCTTCCTCTGTATTGCAATTAGCATAAGTAAAATTGCCTTGGATTCAACTTCTGTGTCTTATTGAAGAGATAACCGGGCAGTGGGGGTGCGCAAAATCCCATATATTATATATATATATATGTGTGTGTGTGTGTGTGATTTTGCATTACCGGGTAGGGGGCACAAGCATGCTGGAGATTCCCCGCTGGCACCCGGTGATCACCAAGGAACAGTGATAGGGGAGAGGTCTGTTTGTAAACAGCACAGATCTCTCCCCTGTCAGCACCAACATGCTGCTTTGTATTGATCTGCATAACAGAGCAATACAAAGCAGCATGTTTCCCTAGTAAAACACACACACAGCACACAGGTAACCCTTTGATTGCCCCCAGATGTTAACCCCTTCCTGCCCAGTGTCATTAGTAAAGTAGTAAAGTATCAGTGCTTTTTATTAGCACCGATCACTGTATTAGAGTCACTGGTGATGTCAGTGGCAGTTAGTCAGCCCCCCCCCCCAGTGTCAGAATGCCCGCCGCAGTACTGCAGTATATATATACACCGCCATTTGTAGACGCTATAACTTCCATATAAACCAATTAATTTACACGTATTGGGATTTTTTTTGTAGCAAAGACATAGAGCAGAATACATTTTGGCCTAAATTTATGACAAAATTAGGTTTTTAATTTTTTTACTGTATATGTTTTATAGCATAAAGTCCACTATATTGGGTTTTTTTAAAAAAAATTGTCTGTCTTTTTTTGTTTATAGCGCAGAAAAATAAAAACCGCACAGGCGATCAAATACCACCAAAAGAAATCTCTATTCGTGGGGAAAAAAGAACATAGATTTCATTTGGGTGCTGCGTTGCATGACCGCGCAATTGTCAGTTAAAGTAACGCAGCGCCGTATCGCAAAAAATGGCCTGGTCGGGAAGGGGGGTAAATCCTCTGGAGGGCAAGGGGTTAAACTGCTTGTGCATGGTCAATCAAAAAGCTCCTATACAGCCACAAAACACTACCTCCTCCCTAGGAAGTGAATAAACTAATAAATGTACTTTTTGTGATAAATTTACCAATAATCCCAATCTATCTTAAAATTTCAATAAACCCACATAATCCAAAAGGTGATGATCAAATCTGAATTAAAATAATAATAAATCTCCCTCTAATATATATTCAAAATCATCAAATATACCAATCAAAATTACAAAAATAAAATAAAATAAAATGTATATAAAAGTGTCCAAATCACCAAAAATTAATAATAATAATAATAAGTGTCCAAATCGCCAAAAAGGTATGTAATATAAATAAATAAATGTCCAAAAATCCCAAGAAAACAAAAACGTTCTTTATGTGTTCAGTGAAGCAAGACGATACTCCAAAAATGCCTTGTTATCCTCAAAAGTAAAAAGAAAAATAAAAATAAAAAGAAAAAGAAAAATAAAAAAAATACACTATGATATATTTTTCTTTTTACTTTTGAGGATAACAAGGCATTTTTGGAGTATCGTCTTGCTTCACTGAACACATAAAGAACGTTTTTGTTTTCTTGGGATTTTTGGACATTTATTTATTTATATTACATACCTTTTTGGCGATTTGGACACTTATTATTATTATTATTATTAATTTTTGGTGATTTGGACACTTTTATATACATTTTATTTTATTTTATTTTTGTAATTTTGATTGGTATATTTGATGATTTTGAATATATATTAGAGGGAGATTTATTATTATTTTAATTCAGATTTGATCATCACCTTTTGGATTATGTGGGTTTATTGAAATTTTAAGATAGATTGGGATTATTGGTAAATTTATCACAAAAAGTACATTTATTTGCTTGTGCATGGTGCCAGGTCAGAAGGTGACCATTCTGTATGACATACTGGGTCTAAGCAGGTATGTCGACGCATAAAGCGGCAATTGAAACAGATCCATAGGGGTTGTTGAGGCTACTTTGGGTTACACATCCCACATGGAAGAAAAATATATTTTAAAAATACTTTTCCCAAATATATTGTCATATATTTGAAATAGTACAATTTTGGCCGCATTCAATATTTATATATATATATATATATATATATATATATATATTATATGAAAAATATTTTTAAAAATACATTTAATCTACATTTTTGGAATGCATTTACAAATATATGTAAAAAAAAAATGTTAAAATGACTTTTTTATAAGTTAAAAAAATTTGAAGAATATATTTAAAAAATATATATATTTTAAAAAATATTTTTCAGATATTTTGTAATATACAAAAAAGACCTTTCAACATACAGTATATACAGTATATATATATATATTGAATATGGCCAAAATTGTAGTATTTCAAATATATGTCAATATATTTGGGAAGAACATTTTTCAAATATATTTAAAATATATTTTTCTTCCATGTGGGAATTGCCACATTACAGGGTTGCTGCTTGCTAAGGCATTAGCACAGCAATTTGTTTTCTATAACTAGATCCCTAAGTGTCCCATTTTTTGTTAATTTTCCTTAATCAGACAACATTCGAAGTTCTGAATTTTAAAGGAACCCTTCCATTATATTACAGGGTGTTCTGTGCCCTCATGAAGTTTGCAGGAACTTCTCAGTCGCTCCAGGAGCAGGGGCGGACTGACAACTCATAGGGCCCCCAGGCAATAGGGGATCATGGGGCCCCTGTGTCCTTGCCCAAACTCAAAAAAGCCTATGAAAAAGGTACCAGGGGCATCTCATGGGGCCCCCTACTGACCCCGGGCCCTCGGAGGATGCCCGAGTTTCCAAATGGTCAGCCCACCCCTGTGCCATGGTTTAATTGCACATAACATGTAAACATTCACAGTGCAGGGAGGAAAAAGTATGTGAGGCCCTAGTTTAATGACTTCTCCCAGAGCTAATTGGAGCCAGGAGTGAGCCAACCTTGACTCCAATCAGTGTGATGATATTGGATGTGTTGCTGACAGCTGTCCTGCCCTTAAAAAACACACACCTGTTTTGGGTTTACTGGTTTCAAGAAGCACTGTCTGATGTGAACCGTGCCTCGCAGAAAAGAGCTCTCAGAAGACCTACGATCAAGAATTGTTGACTTGCATGAAGCTGGAAAGGGTTACAAAAGTATCTCCAAAAGCCTTGATGTTCATGTGTCCACGGTAAGACAGACCGTCTACAAATGGAGAAAGTTTAGCACTGTTGCTACTCTCCCTAGGCATGGTCGTCCTGTAAAAATTCTGAGTTCTGAAGTTCAGGGTACTCTCATACGCAATTATTGACTTTACTTGCGAGATTGGAAGGAGGATCATTTCCTTTTATATTTTATTGGATACTGAAACCTCTCATCACTGTGCTGAACAATATGGAGTTGCAGAAAGTGAGGACTTGGTGGGGTGGACTGTCTTAGTTAAAGTCAAAATGCATTTATTAAAGTTCCCTGGGTTTTGGTGCTCCTGGGGCGATTGGGAAGCTGCTGCCAGATAAGCGCAGGCGCCTCCGGGTTCCTTCCTTTAATTTACAGTGACAGTTTGGGGCCCGCGGCGAAATGCGTGGTTTCCTTTAATCGCCGTCTATTTATATGGACCAGGAGGAGCTGCTCTGCATTTGCATGTTTCATTTTTTAGCGAAATGTGTCATGCTAATAACACCACCGAGGAGCAGCGTGATCGCCGCATCCTTCGCATGCTTGTACCATAAAAACTAGGACAGGAGCATCTTATTAGCATGTACAGGACAGAGGCCCTCATGATGAAAAATCCCGTCTGCCCCGCTCATCTCCTGGGGAGACGCCGCTGACAAATGCCGAACTAACTGTGAAGCCAAAGTAGATTTCATTCCAATTACCTCTAACAGGCTCCCTATTCCACGGAGACGTGAGCATCTCCAAGTAAAAATAGGCATGTCATTCCCCAAGTCACAATCTGGAGAATGCTGCTGCCAGAAAGGAAACATTTTATTCCGACTTATCAAAACTGTTGAAATGCTCTCACCAAAATAGCAACAGTGTGACTTTTTATAGTTACAACGTAAAGATATCTATAATTGATACTGATCAACCATGCAACCGGGTTCTTTATTTGCCAAGCTGCATGTCTTCTACGTTTTCTGGAAACAGAGTTCAAGTCATCTCTTGAAAAGTATCTCAACAACATCCAATTTCCCTTTTTTTAAGATTAAGGCCTTGACTCATGGGTTCCCACTAAAGAGCCTCCTAGCTCATGGGAAGGGCATTCCTATAGTCATGGAAGGAGGTCAAATCTACTCAATAGAACCAGGTCTTCTTGAACCCCTGAGTGTACTAGATATCCATAAATATCCAAAAATGATACTGATCAAACATGAAACCCAGATCTTTGTTTACCACCTGCATGCCTGCTAGGTTTTCTAGAAACAGGGTTCAAGTCATCTCTTGAAAAGTATCTCAACAACATCCAATTTCCCTTTTTTTTAAGATTAAGGTCTTGACTCATGGGTTCCCACTAAACAGCCTCCTAGCTCTTGGGAAGGGCATTCCTATAGTCATGGAAGGAGGTCAAATCTACTCAATAGAACCAGGTCTTCCTGAACCCCTGAACGTACTAGATATCCATAAATATCCAAAAATGATACTGATCAAACATGAAACCCAGGTCTTTGTTTACCACCTGCATGCCTGCTAGGTTTTCTAGAAACAGGGTTCAAGTCATCTCTTGAAAAGTATCTCAACAACATCCAATTTCCCTTTTTTTTAACCCACCTTGGCTGATGGTCTATGGGACAGCCAATCAATAACAGGAAAGAAACGAGTAGTTGGGTGTAAAGAGATGCCTCATGTTGATGGTTATTGGAGAAAAGAGTTTGGGGTTAGGATGGTTGGAGGAGGGCTTCTGCACAGCTTCAAGGGGTCATTACCCTTAGTATCTCAACAACACTCAATTCCCTTCTATTTTTTTTAACCCAGCTTGGCTGATGGTCAATGGAACAGCCATTTAATAACAGGAAAGAAATGAGTAGTTGGATGTAAAGAGAAGCTCCATGTTAATGGTTACTGCAGAAAAAAATTTGGGGTGCAGGATGGTTGGAGGAGGGTCTCCAGAGCTTCCAGGGGTCGTTACCGTTACCGTTTTTTTTAAACCTACCTTGGCTGATGGCCTATGGGAATAGCCAATCAGTAACAGGAAAGAAAAGAGTAGTTGGGTTTAAAGAGATGCCCCATGTTGATGTTTATAGGAGAAAAGAGTTTGGGGTGCAGGATGGGTGTCTCCACAGTTTCCAAGGCTTTTTACCCTTACACGCCCAGAGATAAAGGATTTGAATCACGGGTTTCCACTAAGGAGCCTCCTAACCCCTGGAAAGGGCATTCCCATAGTCATGGGAGGAGGTCAAATCTACTCAATAGAGTCAGGTCTTCCTGAACCTCTGAATGTACTAGATATCTAATCAGACATGGAACCTGTTTTTTTGTTTACCAAACTGCATGTCTGCTAGGTTTTCCTGGAAACAGAGTTCAGGTCGTCTCTTGAAAAGCCAACAACACTCAACTTCCCTTTTTTGTTTAACCCACCTTGGCTGATGTATGATGGGGAAATCCAATCAATAACAGGAAAGAAAAGAGTAGTCAGGTTTAAAGAGATGCCCCATGTTGATGGTTATTAGAGAAAAACGTTTGGGGTACAGGATGGTTGGGGGGGGGGGGCGTCTCAGCTTACAGGGGTCGTTACCCTTACACACCCAGAGATAAAGGACTTGACTCATGGGTTGCCACTGAAGATCCTCCTAGCCCTTGGAAAGGACATTCCCATAGTAATGGGAGGAGGTCAAATCTACCAAATAGAACCAGGTCTTCCTGAACCCCTGAATGTACTAGATATCTATAAATGATACTGATCAAACGTGAAACCTGGTTCTTTGTTTACCAAACTTAACAACATCCAATTCTTTTTTTGTTAATCCACCTTGGCTGATGATCGATGGGGATAGCCTATCAATAACAGGAAAGAAAAGAGTAGTTGGGTTAAAGAGATGGCCGATGTTGATGGTTATTAGTTTGGGGTGCAGGATGGTTGGGAGGGGGTGTTTCCACAATTTCCAGGGATTATTACCCCTACATACCCATAGAAAAAGGACTGAAGAGCCTCCTAGCCCTTGGAAAGGGTATTTCCATAGTCATGGTAGGAGGTGAAATCTACCCAATAGAACCAGGTCTTCCTGAACCTTCCACCTTGATGTAATTCCATACATTTTAGAAACCACATAGCTAGGCTGACGGAGGAGGACTGCTTCAGTTTCAGTGTGAGGCACGGTCTAACCGTGATTACATGTATCAACAGGGAGTCTTTGTACTTGAATCTAAATAGATGACTGAGATGCAATTAGTATGCCGCAGGATAATTACCCAGGTCAACATCTGTGAGTGTCTTGATATAGTTTTGTATCTCATCCTAGAATCCCCTGAGACAATAACATTCTCTGAAAATGTGAATTATTGTAGCTTATGGTATCACCAGCACACTGTATAGACCTGAGGATAGAAGGAAGTTCCTTCTGGTATCACCAACAAACTGGAGAGACCTGTAGATAGAAGGATGTTCCTTCAGGCATCACCAGCACACTGGAGAAACACAAGATAGAAAGAAGATCCTTCTGGCATTTCCCACACCCTGAAGAAACCTGCGGATATAAGAAATTTCCTTCTGGCATCATCAGCACACTGGAGAGAGATGTAGATAGAAGGAAGTTCCTTCTGGTATCACCAGCACACTGGAGAAACCTGCATTAGAAAAAGTTCTCTGTGGGATCGCCAGAACACTGGAGGGACATGAGGATAGAATAAGTGCCTTCTGGCATCACCAGTACCCTGAAGAAACTTGCAGATAGAAGAAAGTTCCTTCTGGCATCACCAGACCACTGGAAAGAAGGCTGTTCCTTCTGGTATCACCAGAACACAGGAGAGATCCGGGAATAGAAGGAAGTTCCTTCTGGCATCACCAGCACCCTAGAGAGGCCCACAGACAGGAAGAAGCTCCTTCTGGCATTTCCAGCACCCTGGAGAAACCCGGAGACAGCACCCTCTAGGTAGTTAGATTTATTGTTTTGTAGCTAGATGCTGGGTTTCCAGCCTGGGATGAGTCAGCCTGGAAGTGAGGTAGTGAGTTCTCCTCAGGACAGACTGGGAGGCTCTACAGCTAATGGCTTCTGCAGCCCTCCCATTCTTCCAGAAACTCAGAGAACTTTCTGAAAGAGGGGCAAAGGAGGGGAGGAGGCCCAGATCTGCATAGTTGAGGGACCTTGGCCATTCCCCAGGCAGGAGGCCAGGCATGCTGAGGAGGGAGGACTGCTTCAGTTTCAGTGTGAGGCACGATCTAACCGTGATTACATGTATCAACAGGAAGTCTTTGTACTTGAATCTAGATAGATGACTGAGATGCGATTAGTATGCCGCAGGATTATTACCCAGGTCAACATCTGTGAGTGTCTTGATATAGTTTTGTATCTCTTCCTAGAATCCCCTGAGACAATAACATTCTCCGAAAATGTGAATTATTGTAACTTATGGTATCACTGGCACACTGTAGAGACCTGAGGATAGAAGGACGTTCTTTCTGGTATCATCAACAAACTATAGAGACCTGAGGATAGAAGGACGTTCCTTCTGGAATCGCCAGCACACTGGAGAAACACAAGATAGAAATAAGTACCTTCTGGCATCACCGGTACCCTGAAAAAACTTGCAGATAAAAGAAAGTCCCTTCTGGCATCACCAGACCACTGGAAAGACCAATCTACTTCCTGGACTGAAAAGTCAGCTCTGGGATAATACTGACCCTGAGTATTGTTGCTGACCATGTCCATCCCTCTATGATGGCTCCTTCCAGCAGGACAATGCACCATGTCACAAAGCTCCAATCATCTCCAACTGGCTTCTTGAACATGACAATGAGATCACTGTCCTCCAATGGCCTCCACAGTCACCAAATCTCCTTCCAATAGAGCATCTTTGGGATGTGGTGGAACGGGAGATTTGCATCATGGATGTGCAGCCGACAAATCTGCACCGACTGCGTGATGCCATCATGTCAATAAGGACCATAATCTCTGAGGAACGTTTCCAACACCTTTTTGAATCCATGCCACCATGAGTGAAGGCAAAAGGGGGTCCAACCAACCTAGTGGGACTAGGAAGGCGAATGTAACTTGTGAACACTACAAATTATTTTTGTGGGTTTTTTTGCTAGAAATTTGCATTTTATAAATGGCTGCACAAATGTCACGTAACATACAAAAAATGCAACAGCCACCATTTTGTTCTCCAAGGCTTCTGCTTTCAGAAAATCTATACTGCTTGGGGATGCTAAGTCATTTTCTTGCAAAAATGCCTATTTTAACATATGAGAAGAATGTCAAATTTTGGTAAAAAAAAAAATATATAGAAAAACGTTACAAGTAAGCTTTTAATACAATTGATTTTCTGTGCTTTTACCTACAAGTTTTGTTAGTTTGGTGACAGGGTCTCTTTAACGTCCAGCCTGTGTATCGTACCCTCGGTGAGGTCTGACGTTGGACATCTGTAGCTGTTGTGAGAATTACAGCTTTTCAGCAGCAGCTGCACTGAGGATTGTGTCCCCGTCCCTGTAATTTACACAATAAAATGTCCTTGAACAGATCTGTCCTCTCCTTCCAGTGTTTCCTATTCTTGTTGGAAGGCAGTGTTATAACGCATACAACCACAAATGTCTCCGTGTACTAAATGGAAGAACGTTGGGCCCATCCAATGGCGGGGACAAGAGCAGCCACTGGCAGGGCCTGGGACCAACGGTCCGTATCGTTGGACTGTATAGATCTATTGAAGCCATGTATCGACTGAGCCTTGTGGTGCCTATATTCAGGAAGCATGCTTCTACTGGTGTCCCCAGCTGTCGGGCCTGAAGAAGGTGCCCAGTGACCAGAACTCCTGGGAGTGAAGGAGATGGAGCACACAGCCAAGAAGGTGGATCTGGGGTCAGTCTCCACCTGCCACCCATATATCAAGGAGAGTCCTTGGCCAAAGTCCTGTATTGCCCAGAAGGTTAGTGTCACTATGATGGTTGGTTGGATGCTCACCTAAGCCACGCATGAAGCAGCCTGCCCCCAGCCAACAACCTGGCCTGCAAAGGGGTTTGTAGTCCTGCTTCGTCTGTGTTATGAAGAAGGTGCCCAGTGACCAGAACCCCTGGGAGTTAAGGAGATGGAGCACAAAGCCAAGAAGGTGGATCTGGGGTCAGTCACCACCTGCCACCCACACATCAAGGAGAGTCCTTGGCCAAAGTCCTTTATTGCCCAGAAGGTTAGTGTCACTATGGGGGTTGGTTGGATGCTCACCTAAGCCACTCGCGAAGCAGCCTGCCCCCGGCCAACAACCTGGCCTGCAAAGGGGTTTGTAGTCCTGTTTCATCTGTGTTATGACACCCCTTCCAGACGGCAAAGTCAGGTCCTCCACAACAGCACAGCTTACTAACAGATCCCGCTAATACTGAGGAAGAGCAGAAGAGCAGGACCCTTATTGGGTCATCATCTGACACCTCCGGAAAACATGTCCAAAAGGTGTAGCCCTAGAGACAACACCTTTAGGAAAAATGAGCAGTGGATGATTGCATAAATCTATCCTAACAAGTTCCCTTTTAAAGAGGACCTGGACTGTGAAAACTGTGCCCAGATAGTCCCTAGTTTAGACTAGTCACTAGTATTGCATGTGGCTTTGCCTTGTTCTGTAAGGTGGCCATCTTGGTACAGGCAGAGCTTTGCTTCCTCATGTCAGAGCTGACCCCCACAATGACTGGTTGGCAATATTCCAGAAGCAACCAGAGAGGTGCAGAAATAGCCACAGAATAAATAAACTAGGAGATCCTTGCACCTCAGGTCCTCAGATACAGTTTCTTCACCAGAAAGGAAAACCGTAAGCAGACATGAGTGACATCACCATTTCTGGTCAGTCAAAGATGACCTCACATGGCGGATATACAGCAATGAGGCTCAAGGCACAGAAAATGCATTGCTATTTTTCACAAGGTATTGTAGGAAAATATAAAATTTTGGGTGTATTGTTTAAGCTCAATTAACATTTCTGGATGTTCCTTTTTAGAGAGCAGATCTTTGCTTTTTGAGTTCATGTCCATTTAAGACAGAAGTGGTGGCAATTTGGGCTGTGGAGGAGTATAAACATTTGGAGGCACCTTCTAGAAGGGTTCTCTCCCCGCAGGCTGCTGCCTGGAGAAGATGTAGCTGTGGATAATTCTAGCCTTAACAAGGAAGCCAGAAAGGTTTTTGCTCTCCTAGATGTCTATCTGGGTCTAGAGCAGGGTTTCTCAACCAGGGTTCCTCCAGAGGTTGCTAGGGGTTCCTTGAGCAATGAGCAATATCAGCCTCTCAGATAGGTTCCCGCTGACACCATTGATATTTTTAGCTATCTGTAAGGGGGTAATTCTTCTCAATGCAATAATGGTGTGACCCTCCTGCGCTCCAAATGTGTGTTAAAATAATAAAAAATATATAATAAAAGAACCCCAAACAGCTGCTAGCATTAAATCATATACCAATGATCAAGTGAATATAAACCATAAAAATGCTGCGCTACATTCAAACTAATTAAAGTAAATGTGGAATTCAATATCTCAAGAGAAATATTAACAATAATAATAAATATAATTGTAAATGTGCTTAGTGATAACACAAAAAAAAAATGAGTGATGGCAAAAGCACAAAACTTAAATCAATACGCATGTGCAAAAAAATGCACATACATATATTACATCACACGTGCAAAAATGTGAAGTGAAATATATCTAAATAATACACGCAAACTCAAAGTCCAATGAATATTAAAGGTGAAAAAAAGTTCCAATAATGGAATATTAAAGGTGAAAAAAATATATTTTTTGGTTAACTGTGTTTCCAATATACTGTAAAGTGACCACAGGTGAAACAAAACGTGCAGGTATCTGGGTGTAGATAGAGCTTGTGAATCCAACCACCTTCTGGATTAGCCTCTCACCTCATCACTTCGACCCTTGCGGGTCAAAGAGCAGTAATGGATCCCTCTCACAGATCCTCCAGGCACCAAAGCACTCCAAAACCACTTCTCAGGATATAATATTCCCACTCAGCTCTTCTCCAGATATAGATGAAATATCACTTTCCCAGAACAAAACAGAGGGATCCTCCCATAGTGTAGTATGTTTATTATAGGAACATCAAATCTTTAGTGAAAATACACTTACGTAGCAGCCAGTCCACATTAGACCCTCATGCTCTCAAATGAGGATATATGTATGTAAGTTGGGTGTACAGCTGAATCCACAGGTGTACCAAGATGGCCGCCACGCCGGAAATACGTCACCGCGCTACGCCGACGCGTTACGTCACAATATCACGTGACTTCATCAGGGCTGTCAATCTGTGATTGACAGCCCTGATGAAGTCACGTGATATTGTGACGTAACGCGTCGGCGTAGCGCGGTGACGTATTTCCGGCGTGGCGGCCATCTTGGTACACCTGTGGATTCAGCTGTACACCCAACTTACATACATATATCCTCATTTGAGAGCATGAGGGTCTAATGTGGACTGGCTGCTACGTAAGTGTATTTTCACTAAAGATTTGATGTTCCTATAATAAACATACTACACTATGGGAGGATCCCTCTGTTTTGTTCTGGGAAAGTGATATTTCATCTATATCTGGAGAAGAGCTGAGTGGGAATATTATATCCTGAGAAGTGGTTTTGGAGTGCTTTGGTGCCTGGAGGATCTGTGAGAGGGATCCATTACTGCTCTTTGACCCGCAAGGGTCGAAGTGATGAGGTGAGAGGCTAATCCAGAAGGTGGTTGGATTCACAAGCTCTATCTACACCCAGATACCTGCACGTTTTGTTTCACCTGTGGTCACTTTACAGTATATTGGAAACACAGTTAACCAAAAAATATATTTTTTTCACCTTTAATATTCCATTATTGGAACTTTTTTTCACCTTTAATATTCATTGGACTTTGAGTTTGCGTGTATTATTTAGATATATTTCACTTCACATTTTTGCACGTGTGATGTAATATATGTATGTGCATTTTTTTGCACATGCGTATTGATTTAAGTTTTGTGCTTTTGCCATCACTCATTTTTTTTTTGTGTTATCACTAAGCACATTTACAATTATATTTATTATTATTGTTAATATTTCTCTTGAGATATTGAATTCCACATTTACTTTAATTAGTTTGAATGTAGCGCAGCATTTTTATGGTTTAAATTCTTCTCAATGACCACAAGTGTAAGGAACATTCTTCCCACTGACCATCACTCAAATGTATCATGAGCTGTAGATTCAGTCATTTTTAGCAGGGGTTCCCTGAGACCAAAAAGTCATTTCAAGGGTTCCTCTGTGTTGAAAAGGTTGAGAAAAGCTGGTCTAGAGTATTCAAACCTGCCTGAGGTAGAAACCCAAAAAGTCTTAAGCTGGCCTGTCGCGGAAGCCAAGAAACTGAAAGGTAGCCATTCATCTGGGCCTACAGAATCGACATTGAATTGTGGACATGGTAAAAGGAACCTAAAAAACCAGAGCTGGTCTGTGGCAGAGGCCTAAGAAGCTAGAAGATAGTCATCCATCTGGGCCTACAGAATCAACATTGAATTGTGGACATGGTAAAAGGAACCTAAAAAAACAGAGCTGGTCTGTGGCAGAGGCCTCAGAATCTAGAAGATAGTCATCCATCTGGGCCTATAAAATCTACACTGACCTGTGGACATGGTAAAAGGAACCTAAAAAACCAGAGCTGGTCTGTGGCAGAGGCCTAAGAAGCTAGAAGATAGTCATCCATCTGGGCCTACAGAATCAACATTGAATTGTGGACATGGTAAAAGGAACCTAAAAAACCAGAGCTGGTCTGCGGCAGAGGCCTAAGAAGCTAGAAGATAGTCATCCATCTGGGCCTACAGAATCTACAGTGACCCAGGGAAGTGGTCAAAAGAACCTAAAGAACCTGAGCTCACCTGTGGCTGAGGCCTAAGAAACTAGAAGATAGTCATCCATCTGGGCCTACAGAATCTACAATGACCTGTGGATGTGGTAAAAGGAAGCTAAAAAACCAGAGCTGGTCTGTGGCAGAGGCCTAGGAAACTAAGAGATAGTCATTCATCTGGGCCTACAGAATCTACAGTGACTCAGGAAAGTGGTAAAAAGAACCTAAAAAACCAGAGCTGGTCTGTGGCAGAGGCCTAAGAAGCTAGAAGATAGTCATCCATCTGGGCCTACAGAATCTACATTGACCTGTGGACATGGTAAAAGGATACTAAAAAACCAGAGCTGGTCTGTGGCAGAGGCCTAAGAAGCTAGAAGATAGTCATGCATCTGGGCCTACAGAATCTACAGTGACCCAGGGAAGTGGTCAAAAGAACCTAAAGAACCTGAGCTCACCTGTGGCTGAGGCCTAAGAAACTGTACTCGTAACCCTCTTCCCTTAAGACAATTAAGCCAATAAAGTGTGTATGAGTAGACATGTTCAGTATGAAAAAATGTGTTTTCTTTCGTTATTTAAATAATTTTGATTTGTTAAATTTGTTTAGTTTTCAGAAGTAGTTTCGATTTCGAATTCGATTTGATTTCAATTCAACTGAATTTTGAATTGGCTTTCGAATTTGAATTCAAATTTATTCTATTTGAAATTCGATTTTTGGAAGACGGTCATATTCTTTCTATATTTTATGTTTATATTGTTTTTGCTATTCTATTTTATTTTAATCTATTCAAATTCAAATTTATTCTAATTATCAAAATTGGAAATTTTGGAAAAGAAAGTTATATTCTTTCTATTCTATTCTATTCTATTGATTTTTTTCTATTCTAGTCTATTCTATTCGAATTCAAATTTATTCTATTCGAAATTTGAATTTCAGAAAACAATTATATACATTCTATTTTATTCTATTCTATTGGGTTTTATTTTGCTATTCTTTTTTATTCTAGTCTTTTCTCTTCTATTCTAAGTCATTCTAATAACTTTTTTCTATTCTAAATTCAAATTTCAGAAGGCAGTTATGTTCTATTTTATCCTATTCTATTTTTTTTCTCTTCTATTCTGATTTTTTTTCTATTCTATTCTTTTATTATCAATTCTATTCTTTTTTTTATATATTCTATTATTTGTTTCTTTTCTATTCTATGCTTTTTTATTCTATTGTAATCTATTCTATTATTTTATGTGCTACTCTATTATTTTCGTATTTTAATGCGAGTGGAGCTCAAGCTGAATTCAATTCTAATTTGAATTTCGCCTGAATTTCATTTTGTTATTTTGGATTCATTACCATTGTAATTTGGAAATTTGGATACATCCAAATTTCCAAATAAGGAAAAATTTGTCTGAATTTCGATTCGGATTGAACCGCACAAGTCTGCTGGTGTTGTTGGGTGCAGCTAATGGGCAGATCAATGTTTTGAAGGCTAGAAGGACCTGTTAAAAATCCAGCAGCTCCTTCAGGGACCAGTGCTGCAGAGAATACATGCTAGACCAGGTACAGGCGTAATAGAACGGGCGTGCACAGTGCACATTCCGCCACTAGAGAGGGAGCTGTACTTGCTGGTCCTGGAGCAAAGGGGGCGAGCTGGAGCAGTTCAACTACCTGTAGTAGCTATTGCAGACCTACAAGTACAGAGGAGAGTCACTTCACTTTTGGAGCTCAGGTTCACTCAAAGACAAGCATAGTGATGGTGAATGCTAGACAGGAAGTGAGGGGAATTCTCTCAAATATATATATTATACATGGAGATCATATCCCCCCTTATGTATTATACATGGAGATCATATCCCCCCTTATGTATTATACATGGAGATCATATCCCCCCTTATGTATTATACATGGAGATCATATCCCCCTTATGTATTATACATGGAGATCATATCCCCCTTATGTATTATACATGGAGATCATATCCCCCCTTATGTATTATACATGGAGATCATATCCCCCCTTATGTATTATACATGGAGATCATATCCCCCCTTATGTATTATACATGGAGATCATATCCCCCTTATGTATTATACATGGAGATCATATCCCCCCTTATGTATTATACACGGAGATCATATCCCCCCTTATGTATTATACACAGAGATCATATACCCCCTTATGTATTATACATGGTGATTACATCCCCCCTTATGTATTATACATGGTGATCATATCCCCCCTTATGTATTATACATGGAGATCATATCCCCCCTTATGTATTATACATGGAGATCATACCCCCCTTATGTATTATACATGGAGATCATACCCCCCCCCTTATGTATTATACATGGTGATCATATCCCCCTTATGTATTATACATGGAGATCATATCCCCCCTTATATATTATACATGGAGATCATATCCCCCCCTTATGTATTGTACATGGAGATCATATCCCCCCCTTATGTATTATACATGGTGATCATAACCCCCCTTATGTATTATACATGGAGATCATATCCCCCCTTATGTATTATACATGGAGATCATATCCCCCCTTATGTATTATACATGGAGATCATATCCCCCCTTATGTGTTATACATGGAGATCATATCCCCCCTTATGTATTATACATGGAGATCATATCCCTCCCTTATGTATTATACATGGAGATCATATCCCCCCTTATGTATTATACACGGAGATCATATCCCCCCTTATGTATTATACATGGTGATCATATCCCCCCTTATGTATTATACATGGAGATCATATCCTCCCCTTATGTATTATACATGGTGATCATATCCCTCCCTTATGTATTATACATGGAGATCATATCCCCCCTTATGTATTATACATGGAGATCACATCCCCCCTTATGTATTATACATGGAGATCATATCCCCCCCTTATGTATTATACATGGAGATCATATCCCCCCTTATGTATTATACATGGAGATCATATCCCCCCTTATGTATTATACATGGAGATCATATCCCCCCTTATGTATTATACATGGAGATCATATCCCCCTTAATCTCCTCTTCTCAGTAGAGAATACATTCAGTTCCTCTAATCTTTCCTCATAGCTGATCTCCTCCATGCCTCTTATCAGTTTGGCTGCCCTTCTCTGTACTTCCTCCAGTTCCCCAATGTTCTTTATGTGAATGGGTTTCGTATCTTGCACTGATCATGGTTAAAAAGCCTGAAACTGTGTACAGTTTAAAAACGACCCTGGCCTGTATCTGTGTTAAATAACAATATTGTCGAATAGGGAATCCATTTTCTTAGGAAGGTGGGACAAGCATAGATCTATACTCAGACAAAAAAGTTATTATTATACAGGATTTATGGCGCCAACAGTTTGCTCAGCGCTTTACAATATAACGGGAGACAATACAGCAACAATACAGTTCAATACAAGAGGGATAGGAGGGCCCTGATCCTGGGAGCTTACAATCTAGGAGGGAGGGGCTGGTGGTACAAAAGGTAATAACTGTGGGGGATGGACTGGTAGGAGGAGTAGAAGATTTCATTATCAGCTGAGGGCAGGATAGGCTTCCCTGAAGAGAAAGGTTTTCAGAGATCGCCTAGAAGTGAGCAGAATAGGCGATAGTCTGATAAATTGGGGTAGAGAGTTCCAGAGGATGGGGAAGGCTCTGGAGAAGTTCTGGAGATGAGCATGGGAGGAGGAGACAAGGGAGCTAGAGAGCAGGAGGGCGTGAGAGGAGCGGAGAGGACGGTTTGGGTGATATTTGGAGACAAGATTGGTGATGTCATTTGGGGCGGAGTTATAAATGGCAAGTTAACAAAAAAAAACAAAAAACAATTTGATGAACTGCTCGGTCTTTTTTCTGCCGTCACTTTTCTATGTTTCTATGTGATGAGATACAAATGCCTTCCGTTTTATAAAGGCGGCGTTGGCTCTTTGCAGAACGCCATTAAGAAGAGAAGACGCGCGGTGTCGGAACATTTCACTTTCACGTCTGTTTGTTGGAGATGAGCAAACCACTTTATGTACAGCTTTGATACGGAGCGACGCGCCATAGCAACAGATAAAGCTTCCTTTAGAAAAGCGACTAATGGTACTACAAAGCATGAAAGATACCTCCGCCTGCAACCCGCGAGGAGAGGAAGTCGGATTATGCTCGGTTCGTATGAACATTAATCATTTTACGTAGAATCATGCGAAGTGTAGGATCATAAGTCACACCAGGAGATTAGATGGGAAGAATAAACAAACGGGAATTCTTTTGGAAAAGAACAGACAAGGGCGCACTCTCATCATGCATTACCGCGGTAAAACGCGTATTTATTGAATAAAAAGAGGATATATGCTCACAAACCAACGTGATTGAAAGCAGTATAAGTGGTCCACAAAGACAGTCACCATACATGTGTGTCTAATGATGCGAATGAGCTGACGCGTTTCGGGAGCTGAACCCCCTTCCTCAGAGCTCTATTGGATACTATTTCTGTATGTCCGTAACCATTAACCTCCCTAGCGGTCTGATTATGTCCATATTTCTGTGCTCAAAGCGGTACATTTTTTTGCATGGAAATATGTTGTTTTTTTATTGTCGGCCTGTAATTTTTTAGGAATAACTCACTGAAATCTCTCCGAACAAGAGTCTAGTAAACATCCCGGGGAGGATAAAATTTGAAGCACGAAATCATAAATTATAATTTAATAAATAATCATAAAAAATAATAATATAATAATAATAAATTTAATTCAATAATTTAATCAAACCGAAAACACTGAAATGTGAAATAGAGCGCCAAGTTCGCACATCACTGAGCTCAGTCGCAGAATCGTTTTCAGTGTCTGATGAGGAATTTCAATCCACGAATCATTATCATTGATAATTATTTATTAAATTACACAAATCTATCTCTCAACCCCCCACCTCACCCCCTCGGTCTCCGCCCGAATCACCTGCCTACTGAGTGACATATCAGACTGGATGTCACTCCACTTCCTTAAACTGAACCTCTCCAAAACCGAGTTTCTTGTCTTCCCCCCCCAACCCGGACCCCCCCCCTCATTGACTTCTCCATCATATCCAACAACGCCACCATCAAACCCGCCCCGCAGGCCAGAGTACTTGGTGTCATTCTGGACTCCAACCTATCCTTCCAGCCCCAAGTCCAATCTTTAACAAACTCGTGCGACTCCACCTCCGCAACATGCAGACTCCACCTCCGCAACATGCAGACTCCACCTCCACAACATGCAGACTCCACCTCCGCAACATGCAGACTCCACCTCCGCAACATGCAGACTCCACCTCCGCAACATGCAGACTCCACCTCCGCAACATTGCCAAAATCCGCACGTTCCTAACCCCAGAAACCACTAAACAGCTCATCCACTCCCTCATCATATCACGGCTCGACTACTGCAACTCCCTCCTCACTGGCCTGCCTCACCGCTGGCTATCCCCGCTTCAGTCCATCCTGAATACGGCTGCCAGACTCATTCACCTTTCCAACCGCTCCATCTCCGCCACCCCCCTCTGCCAATCCCTCCACTGGCCTCCACTCAGTGTCCTCCACCCCCCTCTGCCAATCCCTCCACTGGCCTCCACTCAGTGTCCTCCACCCCCCTCTGCCAATCCCTCCACTGGCCTCCACTCAGTGTCCTCCACCCCCCTCTGCCAATCCCTCCACTGGCTCCACCCCCCCTCTGCCAATCCCTCCACTGGCTTCCGATTGCGCAACGGATCAAATTCAAAATCCTAACACTGACGTACAAAGCCGTCCACCATACTGCCCCGAACTACATCACTGACCTAATATCCAAGTACCACCCAACACGCACACTCCGCTCCTCACAAGACCTCCTTCTCTCTAGTTCCCTGGTCTCCTCCTCCCATGCCCGCCTCCAGGACTTCTCCAGGGTGTCACCCATCCTCTGGAACTCCCTGCCCCAACCCATCAGATTATCACCTACTTTCCTCTCCTTTAGGCGCACCCTGAAAACCCATCTCTTCAGGGAAGCCTACCCCACCCCCTGCTAACCTGCTGACCTCCTCCACTCTTCCTACCACTCCATCCCCCACAGCTATCTCCTCCTGTGCCACCATCCCCTCCCTCCTAGATTGTAAGCTCCAAAGAGCAGGGCCCTCGATCCCCTCATGTTTTGCATTGTATTGTTATTGTTCTGTCACATGTTCTGTCCCCCTTTGTAATGTACAGCGCTGAGCCAACTATTGGCACTTTATAAATACTGTATAATAATAATAATAATCACTTAATTCTGCAAGTGGTTCTGATTTACTATCGCTGTTCTCTAGCCGGTCTAAAACCGCGTCTGACCTAAAGGGACGCTTTTTGGACGCCATGGACGTTTCTCAGTTTCCAGGCAGAAAGAACAGTAAAAATGCAGGCAGGGCGCCGGACAAAGCACTCGGGACACAATGTATGTGAAATGGTTTGATACAGGAATGTTATACTATGTGATTTTTGTGGATTTAGTGAATGTCACTTTTTGACATTTTCAAATTTCCCACCAGTTCCGTCCCCCGTACGTCCCGACGCTCACAGGGCCTGGAACCTGGAAGACAGATGCCAGCATCGGCCGAAAGAGATAGCCGGGGACACTGCAGGGGGGACATCGCGGGAGCGCAGGACAAGGTAAGTGAACAACAGATCCCGGAGCAACACTGCAGAGTATTCCTGAGTGTAGCTCGAGGGGGGGGTTGGGGGTTACCGCTTGTGGTGCTGAAACTTTACCCCGAGCTACACTCGGGAATACTGCCAGGGGGGTTAAGGAAATAAAGTGGCTTGGTGATGGTGGCTTAGGAAAAGAGGTCACAGAGTTAGTTGTAGCAGATGGACTAAATGTCAACCATCCAAAAATAAATCCATTGTAGCACTACCTTCTTAGGAGTCGTTGAGTTTTTGGGTCCTCCTAGAGCTCTGCACAGCCGGGCAACGTGCATTTTCTTTCACACCTGCACACCGGAGACAGTAAACAGTCGTTGAGATTGTTTTTTGTAGTTTTATTGAGGGGTATTCAGCTTGGATGGGGTTGAGTGGTGCAAACGATGCCCAAAGGAACTGTGAACTGTTACATCTTAGCAACCTATGTACAAGTCTGTGAACAAAAAGAACGAAAGTCTCTCCTTTGAAGTGCTCTCCAGCCCTTATGGTGTACCACCTCAAACCCCAGATGAATCCTCCTCTTCACCCGGCTGCCTAAGGGTATCCCTGGGCAAGGGGACCCAATAACTGCCACTTGACAAAGCAGCCCCAGATAAGAAGCTAGTTGAGTTTGCCACCTGACTGTCCTCTCCCCTTATCCAGCTCAGGATTACTCACTCGGTCTCTCCTGTGAATTTGGTGAGTTGGTGGTTACCTTCAGGCCTTATGCTGGGCTGGCTCTTTCCCTGCTGCACAGGCTGTCCTCTCTCTGTGGACAATGAGGGAAAGAGATCCTCCTCTCCAGCTCCTGCCTGCAGGTAGGCCCCTCTCCTGGGCCAACTCCCAGGATTCACACTCCAGCCTTTACTCCATCTTCCACCCAACACTACCCCCTGCTTATCAGGCTCTCTCTCAAGGCTGTCCTGGCCTCATGCCAAGCCTCCTGCTTGGGGATGGGTCAAGATCCCTTAAACTTCAGATCAGCCCCTCCTCACCCCCACCCACTGCCTTCTAGAAACTTCTCAAGCTTCTAGAACAGGTGGAGGTATTAGGGAACTAACCTGCAGAGCCCTCAGCCCTGACCTACAATAACCTGGCTGACTCATCCCAGGCTGCTATTCAGCCTCTGCCAAAAAAACTAACTAGCTCCCCCTAACTAAACTTGAGGGGCAATACACCAAGAACAGTTCATAGAAAATTACCATGAAAGTCCACCATCCAAAGTGTAGTGAATAGCTTGGGGTATATCTTCCCTTCACAGAAATGCCGATCAACCCTCGTTAAGGATATCGCACCACAGTGTTCCTTCAGCACATGCTCAGTAAAACAGCTTACTAGGATGATTGGACCCTCTAACTCAGGGAAGTCAATACGGGTCTGTGTGTACTCTGCGGTACAGTGTAATCATCCTCCTATATGGAGCTTTGTTAGTTAATCTCCAAGGCTCCACAATGTCCATAGCAAGAAAGCCAAGGAAGCCACAGAGTGTAAAAACCATTGGCTAAAACTTTTACTGAACCAACCAAAATACTCACGAAGGTAAAAGAAGTAATGGCTGTTGTAACGGAACTGACCCCAGACTGCACTTAGGCACTTCTGTTAGACTACCGCTTCCCCGTCTGAACACCGACCACAGACACCACAGCTGACCATACAAGACTAGACGACACCAGTCTTGAAGTAATCCAGAAGGTAGACTAGTTTATTTTAACAGAGATACAAGATATATACACTCAAGGGAACAATCCCCCCTCTCCGCATAATGACACAGGGTGGGGCAATCTACATTTAGTAACAAGAGACACACCAACAGACAGTCCCATCAGGAGAGAGGGCTGCTGGTGACACACCCCACCCCCCACCAAGCCAATACACATAAACACATACATCCCATAATAGTTTGCTCCCAAGCCAGACACACAATAGAACAATGGGATGCAACCACATAACATCAAACAATCAACAACTCCTCACCCCAATATTAGGACAAATCACCCTGTACCCCTAACAGGCACAGGGTGACTTACACATAAGAGGGATATGGGGAGCTGAGACAGGGGTCTCCCCACCTCCCCAAAGTGAGCTGTGTTCCATGGGCCCCCCACCCAAAGTGACTCCCGTCACAGCTGTAACAATATTAAGCTGGTTCCAAGAGTTAGAAGGTGCCGCTTCCAGACGCCATAATGCGTCAGCTCCGCCCTATGCGTTTTGTATTAACTTTTTCTGAATAATATGGTAGTTTTCTATGAACTGTTCTTGCATTTAATTTTTTTTACATGTAGTGTTTGATGTGGAGATTGATTTTCAAGCGCTGCGCTTTTTTTTTTACATACTTTTATATATTTGTTGGTGAGCTAGCGGTTACTAATTCAACTTTTCTTACCAATTTTTGTGCTCCGCCTAAACCAGATTCTCTCACCAAAGCCATAGTAAGTCACAAGGTGCAAACTGAATTTGTTTAAGATGGCCTTCTAAATGCTAACATGCACAGCTCCCCTGTTACAGGTATAGGCACCCTGTTTTGGGCTGAAGTGTCCCATATCTAAATTTAGATTTCTAGAAGGGTCTCCCCTTTCAGGTCACTGTCCTGGATAGGATGTAGCTGTGGAAGGTCCTTGCATGGGAGGGGAAGCCAGAAAAAAAAGGGTTTTTGCTCTCCTAGATGCCCATCAGGGCCTAGAGCAGTGATGGCGAACCTTTTTGAGCCCGAGTGCCCAAAACTGCAACACAAACCAACTTTTTTATTTCAAAGTGCCAACACTGAAATTAACCACTTGCCTACCTGGACGCACTGACAGACGGCACTGATTGGTGGCACTGCTGGGCATCATTGATGGGTGGCACTGATGGGCAGCACTGATGGGCAACACTGCTGGGCACTGACAGGTGGCACTGCTTGGCAGCACTGACAGGTGGCACTGCTGGGCAGCGCTGACAGGCGACACTGCTGGGCACTGATGGGTGACACTGCTGGGCACTGATGGATGACACTGCTGGACACTGCTGGGCATCATTGATGGGTGGCACTGATGGGCAGCACTGATGGGCGACACTGCTGGGCACTGACAGGTGGCACTGCTGGGCAGCACTGACAGGTGGCACTGCTTGGCAGCACTGACAGGCGACACTGCTGGGCACTGATGGGTGACACTGCTGGGCACTGATGGATGGCACTGCTGGGCATCATTGATGGGTGGCACTGATGGGCAGCAGTGATGGGCGATACTGCTGGGCACTGACATGTGGCACTGCTGGGCAGCACTGACAGGTGGCACTGCTGGGCAGCACTGACAGGCGACACTGCTGGGCACTGATGGGTAACACTGCTGGGCACTGATGGATGGCACTGCTGGGCATCATTGATGGGTGGCACTGATGGGCAGCACTGATGGGCGATACTGCTGGGCACTGACATGTGGCACTGCTGGGCAGCACTGACAGGTGGCACTGCTGGGCAGCACTGACAGGCGACACTGCTGGGTACTGATGGATGGCACTGCTGGGCATCATTGATGGGTGGCACTGATGGGCAGCACTGATGGGCGACACTGCTGGGCACTGACAGGCGACACTGCTGGGCACTGATGGATGACACTGCAAGCAGTTAATCTCACCTCTGGCAGCGTCGGTGTGGCTTCCAACCCAGCAGCTCATTCCCATTCATGCTGAACACGTTGCCCCTGGCCCTGGAGCAGTGTTGGAGCAGTGTGGGAGCCTCTTCCTCTCTTCCGCGCCTATCCCCGGGTACATCACCCCTGGTGCCAGAGCCGCATTGGAGCCGTTTCCTCTCGTCCACGCCCACCCTGGCGCCAGAGACATGTGGGAAATGTAGTTTGATGGGGGTCCAGTGTGGACGAGATCTGGATGGCCGGTCCATGTGCGCTCATCATCCTCTTCTTCCTGGCGTGCCCACTGAGATAACTCTGCCTGCCAGCTCTGGCACGCGTGCCATAGGTTCGCCATCACTGGCCTAGAGTATTCAAATTGGCCTGTAATAGCAGCCTAAAGAGTCATATGCTGTGGCATAGGCCTAAGAAACTGGAAGGTAGCCGTCCATGTGGGCATACAGAATCTACACTGACCCATGAAAGTGGTCAAAAGAACCTAAGCTGGTCTGTAGTAGAGGCCTAAAAAATGAAAGATATTCACCCTCCTGGGCCTAAAGTGCTCCAGGAAAACTTTGCTGTGCGGAGGAGAGTATTCTGTACCCCTAACCTTCTGTCCAAATGAAGTCCAAACTTGTCTGTGGTAGAAGCCTAAAGAGTCCTAAGCTGGTTTGTGGCAAAGCCATAAGAAATTGAAAGGTATAGAATTTTAACTGACCTATGATATTGGTCCCTATCTAAATTTAGTGTTTTCAGCTAGACTGTAGCCAGCCTGAGCTTTGATTATATTATCTGGGTGCTATGGGTTTCTCCTAAGTCTAGGACAGGGGTAGGCAACCTGCGGCTCTCCAGCTGTTGAAGGACTACAAGTTCCATCATGCCTCTGCAAGTCATAGCTGTAAATGTCAGTTTTGTAATGTTGCAATGCCTCATGGGAAATGTAGTTCCACAACAGCTAGAGAGCCGCAGATTGCCTACCCCTGGTCTAGGACATCGCCTGGTTCTGCCTACTGGTGTTGAGTGCTCTCCAGTAGAGTGAGAGGTTACAATACATTGGGTTTATGATAATGAGGCTGAGGAAGAGAATAAATATTTGGAGGTACCCGGGACCCTTTCCTCCCGGGCTGTTGCCTAGAAAGGATATAACTGTGGAAGTTCATTCCCAGGACTTGTCAGGTGGAAGAATCCAGAAGAAGAAGGGTTTGTGTTCTTCTAGCTGCCCATTTAAGCCTAGAAAATCCACACTGGCCTCTGGTAGAGGTATAAAGAGTCCTGCGCTGGCCTGTAGCAGAGGACTAAGAAACTCGAAGGGAGCCACCCATATGGGCCTACAAAATCTACATTGGCCTGTAGCAGAGGACAAAGAAACTCGAAGGGCGCCACTCATGTGGGCCTACAAAATCTACATTGGCCTGTAGCAGAGGACAAATAAATTAGAAGGTAACCACCCATGTGGGCCTTCAAAACCTACATTGGCCTGTAGCAGAGGACTAAGAAACTCAAAAATAGCCACCCATGTGGGCCTACAAAGTCTTCACTGTCTGTAACAGAGGACTAAGAAACTCAAAGATAGCCACCTATGTGGGCCTCCAAAATCTACATTGGCCTGTAGCAGAGGACTAAGAAACTCGAAGGTAGCCACCCATGTGGTCTACAAAATCTTCATTGGTCTGCAAGAGAGGCCTAAAGAGTCCTAAAGCTAACCTGAGGTCAAAAGATGATCATTTCTGGTCTTCTTAGGATTTTTCAGCCTTCAACAATTCTGGAAGTGTCAGATTCTTGTGTGGTCCACCATGCACTGTGGTTCCATCCTCTGGTTTCTTCATCAATGCTGTATTCTATAGGGATACGGGGGTGGAAAATGATATCACAGCGCATGGGGGAAACACTCAAACAAATCTTGGGGAGGCTGCTGCGCTGGAATAGAGGGAAGACAGAAGAATGGACCACCAGGAAGTTGAGTATAATGCCTCTTCTGTTACAGGGGCCTGTATTTGGGGACTTTTGGAGGCCTGACAGGGTCTCTTCAAGGCCAACATTCTGGTTCTGATCTCAATATCCAAAAAAAGACACACGTTTGCCTGTTTTTTCAAGTTTGTGTGCATTTCTTTAAAAAAAAAGACCTGTGTGAGGTCCTTTAAAAAGCTCCAGATAAAAGACGATCAGCTCCTTCTATACACAATCACCGTCAAGAATGAACAGAGAAAAATCTTCTCACAGTACAAAGCCCGAGGTCAGAAACACTTGTTAGAAACCAACCCGGTCTACACCCTCGTGTGCTCCGCCTGTCCAAGTATTACAAATACCTGCTGTGTTCATCCACGCTCCACCAAAGCTGAGATTAATGTGCTCAGGGTTGTTTGCAGCTCTTAGGCATGCAATAAAACGGAAAGCTCCAGACGGCATATCGGTGTTCATTGCAAATTACAGATAAATAGAACAGAACATATAAAATAATGGGGGAAAAGTATCTCAAAGTATCTTTTCTGTCTAAAAAATTCTTGGTTTAGTTTAAGGGATCCCATCAACTGCAAGAAGAGATATCTGCAAATGCTCAGTTTATTAAAGGCACTACCCTGCTCAGCATATCATCAACAGGAAATAATGGCTTTCAGCCAGTGGCGTCATTAGGGGGGTGTGGGGGGTGCGGGCCGCACCGTGTGACACCATCACAGGGGGTGACACCAAAATGTAAAGTAGAAAATTTGTTTAGGCCCTCCCCCCCCCATCTGTGTGTCATCAGTGGCGTCCCGAGGCAGGTACGGGGGGTGTGGTCCACACCGGGTGACACCGACCACACGGGGTGACACCGGACCACCTCCACAAAAAAGGTAAGTTGTAAAGCAAGCCGACGATCCCTGCAGGATGGATCGGATCCATCCTGCGGGGATCGTCGGCTTTCTTTACAAATTACCTTTTCTTGGAGCGGGTCCGGTGTCACCCCGTATAGGTTGCATGCCGACAATGCTGCGGGGATCGTCGGCATGCAACCTATACGGGGTGATGCCGGACCCGCTCCAAGAAAAGGTAAGTTGTAAAGAAAGCCGACGATCCCCGCAGGATGGATCGGATCTGCGGATTGAGCATAATGGATCGGAGTCCATTCTGCGGGGATTGTTGGAGGGGGTGTCACCAAGTGTTACCGCACCGGGTGACACCAACCCTAGGGACACCTCTGTGTGTCATAACCCCCAATAATGTACAGAGAGCTGTCAGTCGTGTACAGGGGAGAGGAGGACAGGAGGAAGCTTCCGGCACATCACACTCAGCCCCGGGGCAGGACCACCGGAGGTGTGTGTGTGGGGAGCAGGAGAAGTGTAGCCGGACCCCAGGGCCCCTGACCTGTGAGAGGAGCCGGACACGGGGAGGTGAGAGAGGAGCGAACAGAGAGCTCTGGTCCAGGGGGCGTGACGGGGACACAGGGAGGGGAAGAGCCAGGCTGTGTGTGCATTATAGGGACTGCTCACCTCTGGAGGGGTGACACCACATGTTACCGCACCGGGTGACACCCACCCTAGTGAGGCCTCTGCTTTGAGCTCCATAACACAACAGGATCGTCTTTTCTGCTTTAGGTAATGTGTGCGGTCAGTCTGCATGATGTA
This sequence comes from Staurois parvus, assembly GCF_062004578.1. Lineage (NCBI taxonomy): Eukaryota > Metazoa > Chordata > Amphibia > Anura > Ranidae > Staurois > Staurois parvus. Next base: position 101,968 of record NW_028319044.1, read on the forward strand.
GACCAGGGGACTCCAATCTATGTCCTGTGAGCCACATCAACAAGAACTTAACCGGCCCATGGTCAGGTTCCTTGGCATATCCTCAATGTGCACAGACTGAGGAGTCTGCCTATGGCCTCTGCTTCGACCTGATGTAACAGGTACCCTAATATAAAGGGGACTCTGATGGGGACTCTGATGTAAAGGGGGACTTTGAAGGAGACCCTGATGTAAAGGGAGACTCCAGAGGGGGACTCTGATGTAAAGGGAGACTCCAGAGGGGGACTCTGATGTAAAGGGAGACTCCATGGGGGGACTCTGATGTACAGGGAGACTCCAGAGGGGGACTCTGATATAAAGGGAGACTCCAGAGGGGGACTCTGATGTAAAGGGAGACTCCAGAGGGGGACTCTGATGAAAGAGGAGCTCTGATGTAATGGAGACTCTAATAAGAACCTTGATGTAAGGGGGATATCTGATGGGGGCTATGAAGTAAGGAGAGACTCCGATGGGGACCCTGATTTGTTTATAAAACAGTTTTTTTTGGCCCCCAAGTATTTGTAAATATATTATGTGGCCCTCGTACTCCCTCGAGGGATAGAAGAAAGAAAGGAAAAAAGGAAAGACGAAAGACAGGAAGGAAAAAAGGAAGGAAGACAGGAAATGAAGAAGGAAGGAAGAAAAGGAACAAAGGAAGGAAGAAAAGGAAGGAAAAGAAAAGAAAGGTGAAAAGGAAAAGAAAGAAGGAAAGGAAAGGAAAGGAAAAGAAAGAAGGAAAGGAATGGAAAAGAAAGAAGGAAAGGAAAGGTGGAAAGAAAAAGAAGAAATGAAGGAAGGGAAAGGAAAAAAAAAAGGAGGGAAAAAGGAAAGGAAAGGAAAAGAAAGGAAAGGAAAGGAAAAGAAGAAATGAAGGAAAGGAAAGGAAAAGAAAGGAAAAGAAAGGAAAGGAAAGGAAAAGAAAGAAGGAAGGGAAAGGAAAGGAAAAGAAAGGAAAGGAAAAGAAAGAAGGAAGGGAAAGGAAAGAAAAAGAAAAGAATGGAAAGGAAAGGAAAGGAAAAGAAAGGAAAGGAAAAGAAAGAAAAGGAAAGGAAAAGAAAGGAAAGGAAAGGTGAAAAGGAAAAATAAGAAAGGAAGGAAGGGAAAAGAAAGGAAAAAAGGAGGGAAAAAGGAAGGAAGTAAGGGAAGAGAGGGATGGAAGGAACGAAAGGGAAAAGAAACAAAAAAAGAAAAGAGAGAGAGAAAACCGGGGGAGAGAGAGAAGACCAGGGGAAATAGCGAGTTGGATGTAAAGCAGAGATCTGATTGGCTGACGTTGGTCCCAGTATCATCTGACATATTAATAGGCATACAATGTAACTCTTGCAGAGGTCTCAGCGTGGTTCCCCTGACACTTCCCGATCCATTCTTTCGTATCTAATGAATTCAGATTTTATTACCAGGAACGACTTATCTCAGTTTTCACTTCAGCGACACGTTTGCCGATCATTGATTACGCATTTGAAATTCCAATAAGTTGACCGTTTACAGACCAGAACTGGATACAGAATAATGGAGACGGCTGGATAGCGATCATTACGCCGCGGTCTATGGACGCGCATCCAAAGATCTCTCCCATCGCTCTCTCTTCCTTGACTTTTTCATTTGGTTATTCTGTATCATGATTCAAGGTCCCTCAATGAGAGGAAGCCGCACACTTCATAAAAATTCCTCCTGTCAGCTCCCCTTTATACGGGCTAATGGCCTGTGTCTTGTTTGTCGCGGGCGTTTCTGTAAATGGTTCTAATCTTATTAAAATGATGAAAAAGCAAACAATGTTGTATGTGTGAAACCAAAGAGATTTGTGACCTTGGGCAATGTCATCTCATCAAGAGGACACAGGACTCAGGGCCCAATGGACGCAATACGCAGGACTCAACGGATGCAGGACGCAGGGCTCAATGGACGCAGGATGCAGGACTCAATGGACGCAGGACACAGGGCTCAATGGACACAGAATGCATGGCTCAATGGATGCAGGATACATGGTTCAATGGACGAAGGATGCAGGTCTCAATGGACACAGGATGCAGGTCTCAATGGATGCAGGTCTCAATGGACGCAGGATGCAGGGCTCAATGGACACAGGACTCAATGAATGCAGGATGCAGGTCTTAATGGACACAGGACGCAGGTCTCAATGAACACAGGACGCAGGTCTCAGTGAACGCAGGACGCAGGTCTCAATGAACGCAGGACGCAGGTCTCAGTGAACGCAGGACGCAGGTCTCAATGGACACAAGATGCAGGGCTCAATGGACACAGGACACATGGCTCAATGGACACAGGACACATGGCTCAATGAATGCAGGACACTGGACTCAGTGGACACAGGACGCAGAGCTCAATGTATGCATGACTCAATGAATGCAGGATGCAGGTCTCAATGGACACAAGATGCAGGGCTCAATGGATGCAGCACACAGGGCTCAATGGATGCAGGGCTCAATGGACACAGGACGCAGGGCTCAATGGATGCAGGATGCAGGACTCAATGGACACAGGACACAGGGCTCAATGGACGCAGGGTTCAATGGACGCAGGATGCAGGACTCAATGGACGCAGGACACAGGGCTCAATGGACGCTGGGCTCAATGGATGCAGGATGCAGTACTCAATGGACGCAGGAGGCAGGGCACAATGGACACAGGATGCAGGACTCGTTAGGCACAGGATGCAGGGCACAATGGACACAGGATGCAGGACTCGATAGGCACAGGATGCAGGGCACAATGGACGCAGGATGCAGGACTCAATGGACGCAGGACACAAGGCTCAATGGACGCAGGGTTCAAAGGACGCAGGATGCAGGACTCAATGGACGCAGGACTCAATGGACACAGGGCTCAATGGACACAGGGTTCAATGGACGCAGGATGCAGGACTCAATAGACGCAGGACACAGGGCTCAATGGACGCAGGGTTCAATGGACGCAGGATGCAGGACTCAATGGACGCAGGACTCAATGGACGCAGGACACAGGGCTCAATGGATGCAGGACGCAGGACTCAATGGACGCAGGACACAGGGCTCAATGGGTGCAGGACACAGGGCTCAATGGGCGCAGGACACAGGGCTCAATGGACACAGGGTTCAATAGACACAGGATGCAGGACTCAATAGACGTACGACATAGGGCTCAATGGACACAGGGTTCAATGGACGCAGGATGCAGGACTCAATAGACGCAGGACACAGGGCTCAATGGACGCAGGGCTCAATGGACACAGGATGCAGGACTCAATGGATGCAGGACGCAGGACTCAATGGACGCAGGACACAGGGCTCAGTGGATGAAGGATGCAGGACTCAATGGATGCAGGACACAGGGCTCAATGGATGCAGGACGCAGGACTCAATGGACGCAGGACACAGGACACAGGGCTCAGTGGATGAAGGATGCAGGACTCAATGGACGCAGGACACAGGGCTCAATGGATGCAGGACGCAGGACTCAATGGATGCAGGACACAGGGCTCAGTGGACAAAGGATGCAGGACTCAATGGAGCAAAGTGATGCAATGTACATTTCTGGACAAAAAAGAATCATATCTATAAATATACTGGGTCATCATTTCAGGAATTTGTCACAGTCTGTGCGAGACTCTTCTGATGGAAGCTGAAATTCCCTGCTGGTTCTGGGGTGGTGGCTTTACTTCCAGTGAATACATTCCACTTCACCCCTTCTAGGGGTATCTGCTCAGTCATGCACACATACAACAGCCCCTTCCATCTCAGGGGGCTTGCTATTGGCTCTTTCATGTGCCATCTATGTCCCATTGGGGAGTTTTCCCTTCATTTCCTGTCCTATAGCCAAACCGGAAGTGAAAGGAAATCCCTCCAAGGTAAGGGAATCCCTGGTTGTCCCCGTTGGAAGATTTCTCCACTAATCCTGTTTTGGTGACAACCCACATTTCACATCTGATGAAAACGGTCATCAATACAAATAGAATTCCGGGCCGCATCACTGTGAACCCGGGCTTAAACTTTTTCTTTTACATTTTTTCTGCTACTTCCTGGTTTTCTCAGCTAAGCACCCCCTCCTGATTGCATGCCTGAGCTAAAGGCAGATGGATTCCAGGAAGTAAATGCTGCATGAATCACCTGCCCTTAGTCAAGATGGCCACAGCCAGACATGCTAGGGGAATGTTTTTCTCATCAAAAATAATGGAGACACGGATGGATGGGGGAGTTTGATTTAAATAATAAAAATTAATAAAACAGTACTCTTCCTTTTTTTATTTAGCTTGCTTATGTTTTTTTATGTCAGCTTATTACTACCTAACGTATCTGTCCCTTGGGACAAGATTTATTTTCCTGTGGAACAAATGTTTTGTTGTTATTGAAAAACAATTAATAAAAATGACCTGATTCAGAAAAAAAAAAGAATGAAATAGATTTTTCAGTCTGTGGGGCAGTTTAATTAAATATATTAATTTAATAATTAATATTTTTAAATTTTATTTTATAAAATTAATAATTTTAGTTAACTTTAATAATTTGATACAGTATAATTCCTCTTTAGGCAAAATACGTCCAGAATTCGTCAAGGACGGGCAAATGCTTGTCACATTCTTATTTTTTTTTTTATTTTTTTCAAATTAATGCGTAAAAGCAACATTAAAAGAAAGTGCTTTTTGTTATTGAAAAAAATGTTTTTTTGTTAATGAAAAACGACTCATAAAAATAACCTGCTTCAAAAAAGAAAAAGAAAAAAGAATGAAACAGAGTTTTGAGTTTGCGGGGCAGTTTAATTTAATTTATTAATTTAATATGAATCATTTTATATTTTATAAAATTATTTTTCGAAATTATTTTATAAAATTAATAATTTTAGTTTAATTTAATACAGTTTAATTCCTCTTTAGGAAATATACGTCCAGAATTCGTCAAGGACGGGCAAATGCTTGTCACATTCAGGAGGGCACAGTACTGGGATCAGGAGGGCACAGTACAGGGGGAGACAGGAGGGCACAGTACTGGGATCAGGAGGGCACAATACAGGGGGCATCAGGAGGGCACAATACAGGGGGCATCAGGAGGGCACAATACTGGGAGTCAGGAGGGCACAATACAGGGGGAGTCAGGAGGGCACAATACTGGGATCAGGAGAGCACAATACAGGGGGAGTCAGGAGGGCACAATACTGGGAGTCAGGAGGGCACAATACAGGGGGAGTCAGGAGGGCACAATACTGGGATCAGGAGAGCACAGTACAGGGGGAGTCAGGAGGGCACAATACTGGGAGTCAGGAGGGCATAATACTGGGATCAGGAGGTCACAGTACAGGGAGAGTCAGGAGGGCACAGTACTGGGATCAGGAGGGCACAGTACAGGGGGAGACAGGAGGGCACAGTACTGGGAGTCAGGAGGGCACAATACTGGGAGTCAGGAGGGCACAATACTGGGATCAGGAGGGCACAATACTGGGATCAGGAGGGCACAATACTGGGATCAGGAGGGCACAGTACAGGGGGGGTCAGGAGGGCACAATACTGGGATCAGGAGGGCACAATACAGGGGGAGTCAGGAGGGCACAATACTGGATCAGGAGGTCACAGTACAGGGGGAGTCAGGAGGGCACAATACTGGGAGTCAGGAGGGCACAATACTGGGATCAGGAGGGCACAGTACGGGGGGGGGGGATAAGGAGGGCACAAAACTGGGATCAGAAGGGCACAGTACAGGGGGAGTCAGGCGGCACAATACTGGGATCAAGAGGGCACAGTACCGGTTTTGGGATGCTGCCTGGGACATGGCTATCCCGGGACAGCTTAGTAAAAAAGCGTGACTGTCCCTGCAAATCCGGGACAGTTGGCAAGTATGATGTAATGCAAGATTATCACAGGGCCCCCATGCACCTGGGGTCCCTGGGCAGTGCCCATGCATTAAGACAGCCCTGCTACACACTCCATCATGGTGTCACAGATGTGCCCCTTCCAGACCAGCCAGGTTAGGGTCCTTTTGTAGAAAATGAACAGGATCTTGTTGTTCTGGTGGTGCAGATATTGTTCCTGTGAGCTCCTTTGACAAACAAGACTTGAAATCCCTCCATGATTTGACAGGTTCCCCGCCACGGCTCCCTCTATGTACAGGTTCCCCCGGCACGGCTCCCTCTATGTACAGGTTCCCCCGGCACGACACAGCTCCCTCTATGTACAGGTTCCCCGGCACGGCTCCCTCTATGTACAGGTTCCCCCGGCACGATATGGTTCCCTCTATGTATTCCCCGGCACGACACGGCTTTCTCTATGTACAGGTTCCCCGGCACGACACGGCTCCCTCTATGTACAGGTTCCCCGGCACGACACGGCTTTCTCTATGTACAGGTTCCCCGGCACGACACGGCTCCCTCTATGTACAGGTTCCCCGGCACGACACGGCTCCCTCTATGTACAGGTTCTCATTAATGTGTCCTAGTTAACTGCCTGGCCTGATCTCACTGCGAATGGAGAAGGTCATTCAATGACATGACATGTTCCTTCAAGTACCTGTAGATCTCAATATAGGAGTTCCTTAAATCATTAATTGCGTGACTCACGTGCTGAAAGCTGGCATCCAAATCAAGGTGGACAGCATTAACTACCTTCTAAGTAAGTGTTCCGCATAGAATGCTCATCACAATGGCAGAGCGTCACGATTTAGAAAAAAAAACCCTGTGAAAATGACCTAATTTAGGCATTGCCCATAGCAACCTAATTAAAGGAGAAGATTAATCTGTTTATATGTTGCGTTCCCTTTCAGCATGATAATAACATTTTACATAAAAGCATGTCTGTGTTCGTTCCATAACTTATTTTAGACCCAGTGAGGTCATCACTGGGTCCCTGTGCTTCTCTATGCAATGCAGGCAGTTCATGGCTGAAGGGGGGGGTGTCAGGATGTCGTACATAACATCATACAGCAGTACAACACCCTCTCAAGAGCCTTCAGTCTTGATGGAAGCAGTGCAGCCTTGAGGAGAGGGTATTCCTAGGCAGGCTGTATTTGATAAATTAGGTAACACCCACATGTGAGCCTCCATGCTGAACCTCATTGTAGATCATCCATTGTTGCTGTAGATCACCCATTTCACAAAATGTAGTCATGGGGCCCTCTGAGGCACCTTAGAAGTGTTTGCTCTTTCCAATGCCAGGGCCATGTTGCCGGTGAAGCTAATTGAGGTGATCACTCCAGGAGGAATTCAATGGAGGCAGGACTGATTATCCATATAATATACTCGGTCCTCTCTGCAGCCTAGTAACGGTGTTCTGTATACACATGGCAGCATTACAGAGCTGGTCGCTAGGATGCTGGCAGCTGCTTGCACCGATGATGCTGTTTGGTCCAACCACCTGTGCCCTAATAACTAATAATGCTGTGCAGACTAGCTGCCAGCCTCCTAGCAACCAATGATACTGTGCAGTCCAGCTGCCAGCCTCCTAGCAACCAAGGATGCCGTGCAGCCCAGCTACCAGCCTCCTAGCAACCAATGATACTGTGCAGTCCAGCTGCCAGCCTCCTAGCAACCAATGATGCTGTGCAGTCCAGTTGCCAGCATCCTAGCAACCAAGGATGCTGTGCAGCCCAGCTGCCAGCCTCCTAGCAACCAATGATACTGTGCAGTCCAGCTGTCAGCCTCCTAGCAACCAATGATGCTGTGCAGTCCAACTGCCAGCGCCCTAGCAACCAATGATGCCATGCAATCCAGCTGCCAGCATCCTAGCAACCAATGATGCTGTGCAGTCCAGCTGCCAGCATCCTAGCCACCAATGATGCTGTGCAGTCCAGCTGCCAGCGTCCTAGCTTCCAAGGATGCTGTGCAGTCCAGGTGCCAGCCTCCTAGCAACCAATGATACTATGCAGTCCAGCTGCCAGCCTCCTAGCAACCAATGATGCTGTGCAGTCCAGCTGCCAGCCTCCTAGCAATCAATGATGCTGTGCAGTCCAGCTGCCAGCATTCTAGCAACCAATGGCACTCAGCATCATTGGTTGCTAGAATGATAGTGGGCAAGCCACAACTTCACTGGTTGCTGTGGCAGATTCCTAGCAAGCAGTGGGGGCAGGGAGGCAAACATTGGAGTAGTATCCATGGAACACAGCATAACAGGATCACCAAACACATTCAAAAGTGGGTTTGATCTTTGGCAGACGTCCCTGTTACCATTGAAAGCCACCTACCAAATATTAAGTGGAAACAATGTTTCAGTGTTTGTGACTTTCTGATTGGTGGATGGTTGGTGGGACGCCCGTTGATGATGGCACCAATTTATTAATAATTCCAGAGGTACATCAAACATGGCCGTCTCAGGCGGCAATTAAGCTAGGCAAGCTCCTGTCCAAGGCCCACCCAACAGATGTGTGACATTCTGAGGGGGCAGTCTTCCAGTTTGCTCTGCTGATAAGTGTTCCTTACACTATACTACCAAATTGAATGAATCCCCTCTAAATATCAACTTAACCTAAAACCAATGCGGGCCCCAGAGGGCCAAATCACCTAAAAATATCTTGTATTTATGGAGGAACCAACCACGGGACTTTTCTACAACATTTGGGTCTCCACCACCTCCCGTAATAAATGGATCATCCAGGAAGTCTCTCCAGTGGATTGTCCATTCTGTATTATGGAGGAAACATGGCAGATCGGTAACCGATACCTGGCTCCACGATGGCCGCAGCCATTGGCAGAGGGAACTCTCGGAAATGGAGCCCCAGAGACATCAAGGAAGCCAGTATGGAATTCAACATGTCAGTATCCATGGGAAACCGAAATCAGTTCTGGGTGAAGTTGGCCTTTACATTTCCCCATATTGCTTGTTAGATCCTTCTAGTTTTATATCAATTATCTACAACCTAAACATTCCGAGTGACAGATTTGTAAGAAGAAAAAAAAATTCTGTTAGGAGCCAGCAAAAGAACTGGCAAACGTATAGCTTTCTAATCCGCCGTATCGCCGCGTTCCCATGCCAGCGCGCTGTGATCAGCAACTGGCAGGGATGGAAGACACTTCACTTATATCTCGTGCCAAGAAGAGGGCAGACCGCCACCGGGAGGGTACAGAGATTGTTTTCACTGCGAATAATGGGGATATCGGTGTCAATCATTCTGAATATAGAAAAATATATGTAGAAGGAAACAGGAATATAGATAGATAGATAATAGATAGATAGATAGATAGATAGATAGATAGATAGATAGATGATAGATAGATAGATAGATAGATAGATAGATAGATAGATAGATAGATGATAGATAGATAGATAGATAGATAGATAGATAGATGATAGATAGATCGATCGATAGATAGATAGATAGATAGATAGATAGATAGATAGATAATAGATAGATAATAGATAGATAGATAGATTGATAGATAGATAGATAGATAATAGATAGATAATAGATAGATAGATAGATTGATAGATAGATAGATAATAGATAGATAGATAGATAATAGATAGATAATAGATAGATAAATAGATAAATGATAGATAGATAGATAGATAGATAGATAGATAGATAGATAGATAGATAGATAGATGATAGATAGATAGATTATAGATAGATCGATCGATAGATAGATAGATAGATAGATAGATAGATAGATAGATAGATAATAGATAGATAGATAGATAGATAATAGATAGATAGATAGATAGATAGATAATAGATAGATAGATAGATAGATAGATAGATAGATAGATAGATAGATAATAGATAGATAGATAGATAGATAGATAGATAGATAATAGATAGATAGATAATAGATAGATAATAGATAGATAGATAGATGATAGATAGATAGATTATAGATAGATCGATCGATAGATAGATAGATAGATAGATAGATAGATAGATGATAGATAGATAGATTATAGATAGATCGATCGATAGATAGATAGATAGATAGATAGATAGATAGATAATAGATAGATAGATAGATTGATAGATAGATAGATAGATAATAGATAGATAGATAGATAGATAGATAATAGATAGATAATAGATAGATAGATAGATAGATAGATAATAGATAGATAGATAGATAACAGATAGATAATAGATAGATAGATAGATAGATAGATAGATAGATAGATAATAGATAGATAGATAGATAGATAGATAGATAGATAGATAGATAGATAATAGATAGATAGATAGATAATAGATAGATAGATAGATAGATAGATAGATAGATAGATAGATAATAGATAGATAGATAGATAGATAGATAGATAGATAGATAGATAGATAGATAATAGATAGATAGATAGATAGATAGATAGATAATAGATAGATAGATAGATAGATAGATAGATAGATAGATAGATAATAGATAGATAATAGATAGATAGATAGATAGATAGATAGATAGATAGATAGATAATAGATAGATAATAGATAATAGATAGATAGATAGATAGATAGATAGATAGATAGATAGATAATAGATAGATAATAGATAGATAGATAGATAGATAGATAGATAGATAATAGATAGATAATAGATAGATAGATAATAGATAGATAGATAGATAGATAGATAGATAGATAGATAGATAGATAGATAGATAGATAATAGATAGATAATAGATAGATAGATAGATAATAGATAGATAGAGATAATGGTAGATATAAGATGCTTCTGAGATCCTACAGAATTTCCTGACAGGTGTACCTGACATTCACTTGGCCTCCTTCTGACCTACATTTGTCCTGCTGGCTTTACCCTTCAGCACAGGCCCATAGTCATAGCTTACATGGGGCTAAGGACTCCCCATGTGATGGCAATGATTGGCCCAAGGCTACTGCATGGAGTTTGCCATAAGCTTCTGGAAGTAACTACCTTTTCACTTGGCTCCAATGAAGCAATGGGGGGGGGGGGGGTAAAGGTGGATTAACGCAAACTGGTTGACTTGCCGAGGATGGGTGAAAATGTCCATCTCACTTGGGTCGAGCCGCCCCTAGACTACCCTTGTTTGGTTCCCTTTGCTGCAACCTCAGAGACCTTTGGCCTCCAAATGAATTGCAAATGGCATGAGGTTCCCGATCTCGGGCTCACGGACCCTGTGTCCGGGCACTGGTAGATTTATACATCAAAGCTCCATGTGTAGCGGTGGTAGTTTCAACTGATTGGTGGCTGTTCCAGGATTGGAGTTTTCTGATGGTTAATGGTTTTCCATTGTCATCTTTGAGGGCCCATTTACACTCCTGCATTGTGGTAGCATGCATTATTGTGCAAGGTATTGCACTTGTTGCCACAATGTACAGTAATACATGCCCTACACATTATGGTGACATTCATTCTGAATGTCACCCCAAGCCCTATGACAATGCGTTTATGAGTTACAAAAAAGGACTAACCAAACCCCAACCTAACCCTGAACCCTAACCCAGAACCCTGATCTAACCCAACCCTAACCCTGATCTAACCCTAACCCTAACCTAAACCTTACCAATAACCCTAATCTAGCCCTATCCTAACCCTAACCCTTAATCCTATCCTAATCTAACCCATAACCCTATCTTAACCCCAACCTAACCCTGAACCCTAACTGTAACCTAACCCTTAACCCTGATCTAACCCAACCCTAACCTAAACCTTACCAATAACCCTAATATAGCCCTATCCTAACTCTAACTCTAACCTAAACCTTAACCCTAACCCTTAACCATATCCTAACCTAACCCTACCCTAAATCTAACCATAACCCTATCCTAACATGATCCTATCCTAACTCTAACCTAACCCTTAACCGTATCCTAACCTAACCCTAACACTTTTCAGGAGGTACAACGGCAGTAATTACACAGAGTCTGGTTGAAGTAGGCAGAACTTGTATTGAGGGCAAAGTTCAATTGTACAAACAGCCCAGTGCAAAGGCAATCGACCAGGAACACTCACAGGTTTTAACAGCAACGTGAAACGGAGCAAATCCCAGGTAGACTCTGCCTGATCCAAGATGGCCACCAGAGTCACATGGGGTGGCAGCATCCAACCAGATCGCTTCCCCAGTGACCCAGGAAACCATAGAGGAGTATGTTCCTCTTGACTTATTCTCCCTCTACAATGCTGCCGCAGTTAAGCGGCACCTGCAATGCAGAAAATAGACTGCACCTGCCTACACACTTAAACCTAATCTAATCCTAACCCTAACTCTAGCCAACCCTAAACCTAACTCTAGCCCTAACCCTATCATAAGCCTAACTCTAGCCCGCCCTAACTCTAACTCTAGCCCTAACCCTATCCCAACCCTAACTTTAGCTCTAACCCTAACTCTAGCCCTAATTCTATCCTAACCCTAAGCCCTAACCCTCACTCTAGCCTGCCCTAACTCTAACTCTAACCCTATCCTTACCTTAACTCTAGCCCACCCTAACCCTATCCTAACCCTATCTCTAGCCCTAACCCTATTCTAACCCTAACTATAGCCCTAACCCTAACTCTAGCCCACCCTAACCCTATCCTAACCTTAACTCTAGCCCTAACCCTATCCTAACCCTAACTCTAGCCCACCCTAACCCTATCCTAACCCTATCTCTAGCCCTAACCCTATTCTAACCCTAACTCTAGCCCTAACCCTATCCTAACCCTAACTCTAGCCCACCCTAACCCTATCCTAACCTTAACTCTAGCCCTAACCCTATCCTAACCCTAACTCTAGCCCACCCTAACCCTATCCTAACCCTATCTCTAGCCCTAACCCTATCCTAACCCTAACTCTAGCCCACCCTAACCCTATCCTAACCCTATCTCTAGCCCTAACCCTATCCTAACCCTAACTCTAGCCCACCCTAACCCTATCCTAACCCTATCTCTAGCCCTAACCCTATTCTAACCCTAACTCTAGCCCTAACCCTATCCCAAACTCTAGCCCACCCTAACCCTATCCTAACCTTAACTCTAGCCCTAACCCTATCCTAACCCTAACTCTAGCCCTAACCCTATCCTAACCCTAACTCTAGCCCACCCTAACCCTATCTCTAGCCCTAACCCTATCCTAACCCTAACTCTAGCCCACCCTAACCCTATCCTAACCCTAACTCTAGCCTACCCTAACCCTATCCTAACCTTAACTCTAGCCCTAAGCCCTAACGCTAACCCTAACTCTTGCCCACCCTAACCATATCCTAACCAGGGGCAGACTGACCATTTGGAAACTTGGGCGCTGCCCGAGGGCCTGGGGTCAGTAGTGGGCCCCATGAGATGCCCCTGGTACCTTTTTGATAGGCTTTTTTGAGTTTGGGCAAGCACACAGGGACCCCATGATCCCCTATTGCCCGGGGGCCCCATGAGTTGTCAGTCCACCTCTGATCCTAACCCTATCCTAACCCTAAATCTAGCCCTAACCATATCCTAACTCTAACTCTAGCCCACCCTAACCCTATCCTAACCCTAACTCTAGCCTTCCCTAACCCTATCCTAACCCTAACTCTAGCCTTCCCTAACCCTATCCTAACCCTAACTCTAGCCATCCCTAACCCTATACTAACCCTAACTCTAGCCATCCCTAACCCTAACTCTAGCCTTAACCCTATCCTAACCCTAACTCTAGCCATCCCTAACCCTAACCCTAACTCTAGCCTTAACCCTATCCTAACCCTAACTCTAGCCTTCCCTAACCCTATCCTAACTCTAACTCTAGCCTTCCCTAACCCTATCCTAACCCTAACTCTAGCCATCCCTAACCCTAACTCTAGCCTTAACCCTATCCTAACCCTGACTCTATCCTAACCCTAACTCTATCCTAACCCTATCCTAACCCTAACGCTAGCCCTAACCCCTAACTCTAACCTGATTTTCAGGATGTTAGGGTGAACTGGTAGCCCATTCATTTCAATGAGCTGCTATAACACCATGCACGTTAATGCATGACATAACATACATTAATGTACTACAAAGAAGCCCCAAAGCTACACTGCAGCCAGGTAATACAATTCCTTTTTGGCAGCCCCTGCTCCTTCATGGACCTTGAGGATGTTGAGGGACCACCCTTATTCCTGGGCTGGAGAGGAGCTCCAGCTACCAAGGGAGCAAGGAATAAGGGAAGTATTCCTGTTATATCCCCCCTAGACCTGATATGCAGTTCCAGGTCAGTGACGCACCCAGCAGTAAATGAAGCATTGAAGCATGAGGCCCATGTGTTTGAACGTAACAGATCCACACACAGCCAATCAACTTTCATATTTAGAAAAGTGGTCAGCAATGGCACCCCCCATTTCAAAACCAGAGATAGCCAACTGTCACTTTTAGAGGAGAGGTCAGCAATGGCGCCCTCCATGTTTCTCCAATGACAGGTTTTCTTTAAGCCTACAGATGTGCACTGTTAGAAGATGAATCAATAAACCAATCCGCAGGGTCCTCTAATAGAGATAAGTACCGGTACCAGCGGCGTCGTGTTTACATGATGAGTACTTATTGCTGCCAGAGATGAGGGGCTGGAAATGGAGTTGTATTCATGGAATATCACAATGGGCGCCGCTCAGCCACCCCCTTCATCGCCATCTCTATTGGAATAATTCACACAATCTCAGCACGTGCGATCTCCCTACAAGACGTGTCACCGCCGTAATTCTGCTGCCGATAACAGCCATGCAATGTGATTAATTAAGGTGAAGGGGGGGGCGTTGTGCCTGTTCTGGAATAAATGCTGATTCCGGGTTCATCAGGTCCTAATTAGAGCTCGTTACAATTAATATGTTGCACGTTAGAAGCGTATTTACATGGCGATAAGGATTTGTTCCGCCCTGGAAGTCATTACACAGATTATCATCGTCCATCTGGGGCTCAGACTGCCAGGAACTACAAGGACCAGCATGACTATGGGGTCTATCCGGGAAAATGATTATTGTGATCTAATGGCAGTGCTATGACAACAGGATATACAATATATATATATATAGAGAGAGAAAGGGGGGGGGAGAGAGGGGGGGGGAGAGGGGGAGAGAGAGAAGAGGACAGAGAGAGATGCAAGTGAAAAAGAGAGACATATAGAGAAAAAGAGGGAAATGGAGAATGAGAAAAGAGAGAGAAACAGGAGACAGATAGATGGGAAGAGAGACTGAAAGAGGGAGAAAGGAAAGAAGGGAAGGGAGGGACGAAGGAAAGCTGGAGAGAAGGAAGGAAGGAAGGAAGGAAGGAAGGAAGGAAGGAAGGAAGGAAGGAAGGAAGGAAGGGAGGGAGGAAGGAAAGAAAGGAAAAGAGATAGAAAATAGAGAAGGAAAGGAAGAAGGAAGGAAGGAAGGAAAAGAGCAAGAGAAGTAACAAAGGAAAAGAAGGAAGGAATGAAGGAAAAGAAGGAAGGAAGGAAGGAAGGAAGGAAGGAAGGAAGAAAGGAAGGGAGGAAGGAAGGGAAGAAGGAAGGAAGGAAAAGAGAAAGAAAAGAGAGAAGGAAAGAAGGAAGGAAACAAGCAAGAGAAGGAAGGAAGGAAGGAAGGAAGGAAGGAAGGAAGGAAGGAAGGAAGGAAGGAAGGAAGGAAGGAAAAGAGGAAGGGGAGGAGAAGAAAGCTGGAGAGAAGGAAGGGCGGAAGGAAGGGAAGAAGGAAGAAAGAAAGGAAGGAAAGAAGGAAGGGAGGAAAGGAAGGAAAGAAAGGAAGGAAAAGAGATAGAAAAGAGAGAAGGAAAGGAGGAAGGAAGGAAGGAAGGAAGGAATGAAGGAAGGAAAAGAGTAAGAGAAGGAAGGAACCAAGGAAGGAATGAAGGAAGGGAGGAAAGCTGGAGAGAAGGGAGGAAGGAAGGAAGGAAGGAAGGAAGGAAGGAAGGAAGGAAGGAAGAAAGGAAGGGGGGAAGAAGGAAGGAAGGAAGGGAAGAAAGGAAGGAAGGAAGGAAGGAAGGAAGGAAGGAAGGAAGGAAGGAAGGAAAAGAGTAAGAGAAGGAAGGAACGAAGGAAGGGAGGAAAGCTGGAGAGAAGGAAGGAAGGAAGGGGGGAGGAAAGGGAAGAAGGAAGGAAGGAAGGGAAGAAAAGAAGGAAGGAAAAGAGAAAGGGGAGGAACCAAGGAGAAGAAAGCTGGAGAGAAGGAAGGGCGGAAGGAAGGGAAGAAGGAAGAAAGAAAGGAAGGAAGGAAGGAAGGAAGGAAGGAAGAGAAGGAAGGAAGGGGAGGAGAAGAAAGCTGGAGAGAAGGAAGGGCGGAAGTAAGGGAAGGGAAGAAGGAAGAAAGAAAGGAAGGAAGGGAGGAAAGGAAGGAAAGAAAGGAAGGAAAAGAGATAGAAAAAAGAGAAGGAAAGGAAGAAAGAAGGAAGGAAGGAAAAGAGTAAGAGAAGGAACCAAGGAAGGAACGAAGGAAGGGAGGAAAGCTGGAGAGAAGGGAGGAAGGAAGGAAGGAAGGGGGGAGGAAAGGGAAGAAGGAAGGAAGGGAAGAAAGGAAGGAAGGAAGGAAGGAAAAGAGGAAGGGGAGGAACCAAGGAGAAGAAAGCTGGAGAGAAGGAAGGGTGGAAGGAAGGGAAGAAGGAAGGAAGAAAGAAAGGAAGGAAGGAAGGAAGGAAGGAAGGGAGGAAGGAAGGGAGGGAGGAAGGGAGGAAAGGAAGGAAAGAAAGGAAGGAAAAGAGAGAAGGAAAGGAAGAAAGAAGGAAGGAAGGAAGGAAGGAAGGAAGGAAGGAAGGAAGGAAAAGAGTAAGAGAAGGAAGGAACCAAGGAAGGAACGAAGGAAGGGAGGAAAGCTAGAGAGAAGGGAGGAAGGAAGGAAGGGGGGAGGAAAGGGAAGAAGGAAGGAAGGAAGGGAAGGGAAGGGAAGGGAAGGAAGGAAGGAAGGAAGGAAGGAAGGAAGGAAGGAAGGAAGGAAAAGAGGAAGGGGAGGAACCAAGGAGAAGAAAGCTGGAGAGAAGGAAGGGCGGAAGGAAGGGAAGAAGGAAGGAAGAAAGGAAGGAAGGAAGAGAAGGAAGGAAGGAACGAAGGAAGGAAGGAAAGGGAGGAGAAGAAAGCTGGAGAGAAGGAAGGGAAGGGAAGAAGGAAGAAAGAAAGGAAGGAAAGAAGGAAGGGAGGAAAGGAAGGAAAGAAAGGAAGGAAAAGAGATAGAAAAAAGAGTAGGAAAGGAAGAAAGAAGGAAGGAAGGAACGAAGGAAGGGAGGAAAGCTGGAGAGAAGAGAGGAAGGAAGGAAGGAAGGAAGGAAGGGGGGAGGAAAGGGAAGAAGGAAGGAAGGAAGGGAAGAAAGGAAGGAAGGAAGGAAGGAAGGAAGGAAGGAAGGAAGGAAGGAAGGAAGGAAGGAAGGAAGGAAGGAAGGAAAAGAGGAAGGGGAGGAACCAAGGAGAAGAAAGCTGGAGAGAAGGAAGGGCGGAAGGAAGGGAAGAAGGAAGGAAGGAAGGAAGGAAGGAAGGGAGGAAGGAAGGAAGGAAGGGAGGAAAGGAAGGAAAGAAAGGAAGG
The DNA here is from genome assembly GCF_062004578.1 of Staurois parvus. NCBI lineage: Eukaryota > Metazoa > Chordata > Amphibia > Anura > Ranidae > Staurois > Staurois parvus. The sequence continues at coordinate 119,322 of NW_028319044.1, forward strand.
AAAAGAGAGAAGGAAAGGAAGAAAGAAGGAAGGAAGGAAGGAAAGAAAGAAGGAAGGAAGGAAGGAAAAGAGTAAGAGAAGAAATGAAGGAAAAGAAGGAAGGAACCAAGGAAGGGAGGAAGGAAGGAAGGAACAAAGGAAAAAAGGAAGGAATGAAGGAAGCGATAAAAGCTGGAGAGAATGAAGAAAGGAAACGAAGGGTAAAGGAAGGAAGGAAAATGAGAGGAGATAGATGTGAAGAGAAAATTAGAGTGTGAGAGGAAGCAAGAGAAAGGAAGGAAGACAGTAAGGAAAAGAAGAGAGGAAGGGAAAGAAGGAGGGAAGGAAAGAAAGAAAGAAAGACTTACTTCTTTGCATTTCTTGAACAGATATAACAAAACGTTACAGCGGTATATTTGCAGCAGACTTAAACTCTAAATAAAAACATATTCTCCCCTATTTGGGTGTTATTTTAATGTTATTAGATTTATATTATACATTTATCATAACATTCTTCCTCCTGGATGTGCAGGAAGGCTTCATGTCCTGGCAGAGCCCTGTGGCAAATCTGCTCATGTGTGGGATTTCTGTATGTGTACAAAGACAGAGCTGATATGGAAGTCACAAACCTTGGCGTGTTTGCGCATGCATGGAAATCCACCCCAAATTTGCGCAGATGTCCTGTAGGGCTTTGCTGAGACCGAAGGCCTTTTGGCACATCAGAAAGTGCACCAGATTAACCCCTTGTCCTCCAAAGGATTTACCCCCCCCCCCTCCTTCCTGACCAGGGCATTTTTTGCGATACGGCACTGCATTATTTTAACTGACAATTGCGCGGTCATGCAGCTCTCTACATTATGAAAGTTACGTCCTTTTTTCCCACAAATAGAGCTTTCTTTCGGTGGTATTTGATCGCCTGTGCGTTTTGTTATTGTCTGCACTATAAACAAAAAAAGACTGATAATTTTGAAAAAAAAAACTATGTTTTTGACTTTTTGCTATTAAACATGTCCAGTACAAAAAAATTTAAAAATCAGATTTCTTCATAAATTTAGGCCAAAATGTATTCTGCTCCGTGTCTTTGCTAAAAAAAAATCCCAATACGTGTAAATTAATTAATTTACATGAAAGTTATAACATTCATAGTACATTCATAGTACAAATGGCAGTATACATATTGGAATTTTTTTTTTCTAGTAGTAATTGCGGTGATCAGCAACTTATAGCGGGACTGCGGCAGGCATTCTGACACTGCGTGGGAACTAACGGCCACTGGCATCCCCAGTGACACCAATACAGTGATCGGAGCTAATATAGAACACTGACACTGTACTAATGGCACTGGGCAGGAAGGGGTTAACATCTGGGGCGATCAAAGGGTTAACTGTGTGCTGTGTGTGTGCTGTGCAGAGAGATACAAAGCAGCATGTCCTCGCTGGCAAGAGAGAGACCTGGTCTCTTCCCTGTCACTGTTACGCAGAGATCGCCAAGAATCTCCAGCCAGGACCCGGTGATTGACATCCAGAGCCGCCAATGGCGGCGCGGGTAGGGCGCCCCCTACCTGGAAATGCAAATCACGTATATATACGTGCAGCCCTGCAGCAGTACTTCTGCTATAGGGCTGAGGGCAACTGGCTAACAAAGATGGTGGTTCTTGGGGGTGTGTGTGTGTGGGGGGGGGGGTTGCCCAAAGCTAAATGGGACTGAAATTTCTCTTTCATTGACCATAAGGGAGCAGAATTGAGACATTCATTGTCAGGGTTAGACATACCTTTAAGCTGGCCTAGTTCAGACTACGGGACCAAATCTGCAGTCTCAGAAAATGGAAGTCTCAGGAAGACCCATATCAAAGTAAATCGTGAGTGACAGATCCAAGAGCCAGCAATACAGAAGAGCAATGCTTTGCAGGTACACAGCAGATATTCATAATTGCTTACAATGTTCTTTTCTATATTTAAATAGAACCTTCCAAGCAAAATATTCCATAAATCAGCCGCGCTGCCGATCTCATAGAGCCAAAAATTAATTGCCAGCTAGTGAAATTCTGCCTATCTAGCCAATGATTAAACCCGTCAGCTGCACACACAGGCTGTAGCGCAGGTTCCAGCAATGGTTGGCAGCCGTACAATATTACATCTGTCGGTGATGGCCAGGGGCGGACTGACAACTCATGGGGCCCCCGGGCAATAGGGGATCATGGGGCCCCTGTGTCCTTGCCCACACTCAAAAAAGCCTATGAAAAAGGTACCAGGGGCATCTCATGGGGCCCCCTAATGACCCCGGGCCCTCAGGCAGTGCCTGAGTTTCCAAATGGTCAGTCCGCCCCTGATGATGGCACACCTGTTACAGAGCTACAAGTGTAAGAAAAACGTCACATAGACTGTACAGAGCTTAACTGCTGTGGCACTACAAGTCCCAGCAATGCCTGACTGATATCACACATAGAACAAATACCTGAAAGATCAGAGATATCAGTAACCTGGGACTCATAGTCCATCCATGGAAGCTTTAAGAGATGGTCAGAGATCACCAGTATGCTACAAGAGATGGTCAGAGATCACCAGTATGCTGCAAGAGATGGCCAGAGATCACCAGTATGCTACAAATGATGGTCAGAGATTACCAGTATGCTACAAGAGATGGTCAGAGATTACCAGTATGCTACAAGAGATGGTCAGAGATCACCAGTATGCTACAAGAGATGGTCAGAGATTACCAGTATGCTACAAGAGATGGTCAGAGATCACCAGTATGCTACAAATGATGGTCAGAGATCACCAGTATGCTACAAGAGATGGTCAGAGATTACCAGTATGCTACAAGAGATGGTCAGAGATCACCAGTATGCTACAAATGATGGTCAGAGATTACCAGTATGCTACAAGAGATGGTCAGAGATTACCAGTATGCTACAAGAGATGGTCAGAGATTACCAGTATGCTACATGAGATGGTCAGAGATTACCAGTATGCTGCAAATGATGGTCAGAGATTACCAGTATGCTGCAAATGATGGTCAGAGATTACCAGTATGCTGCAAGAGATGGTCAGAGATCACCAGTATGCTGCAAATCATGGTCAGAGATTACCAATATGTTACAAGAGATGGTCAGAGATTACCAGTATGCTACAAGAGATGGTCAGAGATTACCAGTATGTTACATGAGATGGTCAGAGATTACCAGTATGCTACAATGATGGTCAGAGATTACCAGTATGTTACAATGATGGTCAGAGATTACCAGTATGCTACAATGATGGTCAGAGATTACCAGTATGCTACAATGATGGTCAGAGATTACCAGTATGCTACATGAGATGGTCAGAGATTACCAGTATGTTACATGAGATAGTCAGAGATTACCAGTATGTTACATGAGATGGTCAGAGATTACCAGTATGTTACATGAGATGGTCCGAGATTACCAGTATGTTACATGAGATGGTCCGAGATTACCAGTATGCTACAATGATGGTCAGAGATTACCAGTATGCTACAATGATGGTCAGAGATTACCAGTATGCTACAATGATGGTCAGAGATTACCAGTATGCTCACATGTTATAGGAGTTTTTGGAGCCTAGGACATGCTTCAGGACTCAGGAGCTAAAGAGTAGAGACATAGAGTAGTGGCTGCAGGGGCCCCTGGGGCCAAACTAAGAGCACCAAAGGGCCACAGGCAGCCCTTGGGCAGCAGGTTGGGCACCAGTGCCATACGTGGTACATTTACTATACTTATTAGTCTCAGATTTACTACTGTCATACGTATCCTCTAATCCTATGTATTCATTGTTTTAGAAATGATCATTTTATACACTCAATAGACTAAGAAACAATACTTTTTGTTTACAAATTATACATTTTGTATATTCATTTTCACACACGATACATTTTATACACTTCTGAGCTGCCAATCTACTACAACATACTCTTCACACACATATTCCATAGTTATTATTGTAGAAATGATATATCTGTTAAACTCCTCAGACGTATACTGCTCCCTATACAGATTGTATATATTTATTATTTCATTAATGATACATTTTATATACTCATCAGATGCGGTTGTACTGCTCTGTATACACAAAATCTTTTATAGTCATTATGGTATAAAAGATACATTTTATATACTCATCAGATGCGGTTATGCTGCTCTGTACACACAAAATCTTTTATAGTCGTTATTGTAGAAATTATATATTTTATATACTCATCAGATGCGGTTGTACTGCTCTGTACACACAAAATCTTTTATATTTATTATTGTAGAAATTATACATTTTATATACTCATCAGATGCGGTTATGCTGCTCTGTACACACAAAATCTTTTATAGTCATTATTGTATAAAAGATACATTTTATATACTCATCAGATGCGGTTATGCTGCTCTGTATACACAAAATCTTTTATATTTATTATTGTAGAAATTATACATTTTATATACTCATCAGATGCGGTTATGCTGCTCTGTACACACAAAATCTTTTATATTCATTATTGTATAAAAGATACATTTTATATACTCATCAGATGCCGTTATGCTGCTCTGTATACACCAGGGACGGACTGATCATTTGGAAACTCAGGCACTGCCCGACGGCCCGGGGTCAGTAGGGGGCCCCATGAGATGCCCCTGGTACCTTTTTCAGAGGCTTTTTTGAGTTTGGGCAAGGACACAGGGGCCCCATGATCCCCTATTGCCCGGGGGCCCCATTAGTTGTCAGTCCGCCCCTGGTATACACAAAATCTGTTATAGTCATTTTGTAGAAATGATACATTTTATAGTCTCACTCCTTATACACAGATTGTATATATTATGTCCGGAATGATCCATTTTATCTACTCATTAGACTCCTATATACAATCCTTTATATACAAGTGTTATGTATCCCCTGTGGCCCTTTATTGGTTTATGATTTTATGTACTTTTATGAGCTGTACAAATGAAAACCATTTATCTTTGCAATGTACTTTATTCCTCATGAGGTTTCTGGAATTTACGCCCTGATACATTTGTAGGAATCGCGGGATGAAGCCTTCTTTTGTGACATTTTAGCCCTGATGAATGTGCATGTAGCCCCAGAAACATGTCGGCAGAGATCTCTTTCTAGACATTGTTGATATCTGGAAGGATCCCTATGGCTCGGCACTCTCATCCTCTCACTCCACATTACCCCCCCGGGAACAATAGTGCTGGGCATGATGTTCGAGTCAAAACATGTGTTCGACCCAAACATCAGCCATTCATGTGCTCAGCGAACACATGAACAGTACGGGGGTTCAGCAGGCTATTCGCCCGCCGCGCCCCTCAATTCACTGCGCCCTGACAGTGTATTGTGATTGGCCAAAGCAATGCTTTGGTCAATCGCAGCACATGATGACGTCACAAGGGTCATCCCCGCCCCCTTGTGACATCACCACACTATTTAAGAACTGTCATTATGTCGCAGACAGCGTTGAGGATGGAGCATTTTTTTTTCCAGGTGGCATGCAATATTTTAGCAGTGAAAACGATTTTTCGTCCGAAAATTGGAAACGTCGTTCGCTCAGTAATCCGATGGCGCCACCATTGATTTTGGAAATCAGCCGACCGAGTCATAAAGTTCACCTCATATAACAGGCGAAACTTCTGTTCCTTCCAGGTCACGGCTCACGCCCATATTCTTTTCGGAAAAACGATCGTACGATTTGACCACCATTGAGTCGAAAATCGGTCCTTTTTCACAAATTTTCCAATATGCCCGATCACCGAAAAGGGGAGGAACCATGAAAATCTGCCGGTTCCATTGATCCACTAACAGTGCAAAAATCGGCCGATTATTCTTAGGTCCGATTTTCGGACGAAAAATCAGTCGATTTTCGACCCATGTATGGCCGGCCTTAGTAAATTGTCCCGTCTGTTCGAAGTTTCTGGTCAAACTTTTGTTAGGTTCGAATGTTCGACCGTGAACCGAACTGGGAGGGGGGGGGGGTGTTTGGCCCATCACTAGTTTACGTGAACAGATTGGCACTGGATGGTAGGTGAGTGCAGGATCCCTGAGCAACCTCTTCCCATTCTACTGCAATTGGGAAAATTGGACGAAGATTTTGATTGGCTGTTATGGGTTGTTGGAGCCCATTACATGGACATGGATGTGTAACGCGTGTCAGGCTCACGTGTCGGCACCCTGATGGTGATGGTGGCACCCTGATGGTGACACCCTGATGGTGATGGTGGCGGTAACCCCTAGCTACCAGGTCTCCATTGCATTCAGAACTGATGATAGATCTGGATAGGTTGCTATGGGTTACCTCACCCGCACTGCTTTTACATTTAATGGGCAGGACCACAATGGAGGCAATAACCCCTAGCAACAAGGTCTCCATTGGATTCAGAACTGATGATAGATCTGGATAGGTTGCTATGGGTTACCGCACCCGCACTCCTTTTACGTTTAATGGGCAGGACCGTAATGGCGGCAGTAACCCCTAGCAACCAGAACTCCATTGCATTCACAATTAATGATAGATCTGGATAGGTTGCTATGGGTTACCGCACCCGCACTGCTTTTACGTTTAATGGGCAGGACCGTAATGGCGGCAGTAACCCCTAGCAACCAGAACTCCATTGCATTCACAATTAATGATAGATCTGGATAGGTTGCTATGGGTTACCGCACCCGCACTGCTTTTACGTTTAACGGGTAGGGCCGTAATGGCAGCAGTAACCCCTAGCAACCAGATCTCGCCCCATTGCAACAATGAATCTTGATGGGTTGCTGAGGTTTACCGGACTCAGATGTAATTGACAAAGCACAGGGTGATATGCAGGGTCCTGTGCAGATACTCAACAGGGAATGCTGAGACATGTAGTTCTACAACAGCTTAGGTGATTTGGCTCTGGGGACCGAGAAGATTGTCATAGATCAGTCTTGTCGATCGGGGCCATGATGGCCGCAAAGGGCAATAACCTCTAGCAACCAGATTTTGCTCTATTGCAGATGGGAGTACTGATGGGGGGATCTTGATCGGTTGCTATGGGTTACTGCACCCCACTGCTGTAATGTTTAAAAATCAAGGCCAGGATGGCGGCAAAAACCCCTAGCAACCAGATCTCGCTTTATTGCAATTTTGAGAACGGATCTTGATAGGTTGCTATGGGTTATTGCTCCCCACTGGTTTAATGTTTTCTAAGCAAGGTCATGACAGCGGCAGTACCCCTAGCAACCAGATCTCTATTGCAGTCATAATAAGTGATCTGGATAGGTTGCTATGGGTTACTGCAGCTCACGGCTGTCATGTGTAATAAGTAGGGCCATGATGCCAGCAGTAACCCCTAGCAACCATATCTCGCTTTATTGCAATTGGGAGAATGGATCTTGATAGGTTGCTATGGGTTATTGCACCCCATTGATTTAATGTCTAATAATCAAAGCCATGACGGCGGCAGTGCCCATAGCAACCAGATCTCTATTGCAGTCAGGATAAGTGATCTCAATAGGTTGCTATGGGTTACTGTAGCTCATTGCTGTCATGTTTAATAAGTAGGGCCATGATGGCAGCAGTAACCCCTAGCAACCAGATCTCGCTCTTTTGCAATTGGGAGAACGGATCATGATAGGTTGCTATGGGTTATTGCACCCCACTGCTTTAATGTTTTCTCAGCAAGGTCATGACGGCGGCAGTACCCCTAGCAACCAGATCTATAGAGCAGTCAGGATAAGTGATCTGGATAGGTTGCTATAGGTTACTGCAACTCACGGCTGTCATGTGTAATAAGTAGGGCCATGATGGCAGCAGTAACCCCTAGCAACCATATCTCGCTCTTTTGCAATTGGGAGAACGGATCTTGATAGGTTGCTATGGGTTATTGCACCCCATTGATTTAATGTTCAATAATCAAGGCCATGACAGCGGAAGTACCCCTAGCAACCAGATCTCTATTGCTGTCAGGATAAGTGATCTTGATAGGTTGCTATGGGTTACTGCAGCTCATTACTGTCATGTTTAATAAGTAGGGTCTTGATGGCAGCAGTAACCCCTAGCAACCAGATCTGGCTCTTTTGTAATTTAGAGTATGGCTCTTGATAGGTTGCTATGGATTATTGCACCCCATTGATTTAATGTTTAATAATCAAGGCCATGACGGCAGCAGTACCCCTAGCAACCAGATCTCTATTGCTGTCAGGATAAGTGATCTCGATGGGTTGCTATGGGTTACTGCAGCTTAAAGGCAGCAGTGACCCCCCAGCAACCAGATCTCGCTCTACTGCAATTGGAAGAACTGATTATGATTCCTAATAGGTTGCTATGGGTGACTGCACCCCATTGCTTTTAGGTTTGATAAGCAAGGCCATGACGGCTGCAGTAACCCCTAGCAACCAGATCTCCATTGCAATCAGGAGAACCGTAAATGGATCTTGTTCGGTCATTATGGGTTACTGCACCCCCATAGATTTAACGTTTGATAAGCAAGGCCAGGATGGCCGCAGTAACCCCTAGCAACGAGATCTCAGTCGACGGCAATCGGGAAAACGAACAATAAATCTTGATTGGTTGCTACGGGTTACAGGCAAAGCCAAAAGGTGATAGATTAGGTGCAGATCGCCATCTTCCCCCCCCCCAATGCCCAGTAATGTCATGTCCAGGGGTGGACTGACAACTCATGGGGCCCCCGGGCAATAGGGGATCATGGGGCCCCTGTGTCCTTGCCCAAACTCAAAAAAGCCTATAAAAGGTACCAGGGGCATCTCATGGGGCCCCCTACTGACCCCGGGCCCTCGGGCAGTGCCCGAGTTTCCAAATGGTCAGTCCGCCCCTGCTCATGTCCATGAATTTGCAGAGTGTGCACACCATCCCTGCTCCCCTGCGCTGCAACACGGAGCAGCGTGGACCGTAAACTTGCTCCCGCCGGGCATGCACACCGCATCGGCTCTCTAGGAACCAGCCAGGCCCCGCCATCAAGGCTCTCCACAAAGGTCCCTCTGACCCCAAACGTTGAAAGTCCCTCTGTCATCAGACCCATTGTCACAATACAAAAGGACCAGTAATGCATTACATGAAGAAGGAGGAGGGGGGGGGGGGACAAAGAATAAACAAGCTGCAGGACCCCCCCCCCCTCCACACACCCCCCTTCCACCAACCCTCGCCTACCTTGCGTCAGGGTCCCGGTCACCAAATGGTAAAAATAACGAGCAACTTTGCTCAGCTGCCTCTTGCATCTCCTGTGACATCGACTCATCTTGGTCCCGGGGAAGAGCGAGCACAAGGACGGTCGGCTCCCTCGGTTCCCTCCACGCCGTCGGAGACGTGTGATTATCTGCTGGGCTGGAAGCGCACCCTTCCCTTCCGACGCTCGCCGACCGAGCAATAAATATTGGAAAAAAAATAAATAATAAAAAACAATAATAATAATAATGCTGGAGGTAAAAGGACGAGCGAGCCGTTCTCCAGGAATTAGTTAGAAAAGCAACTGAGACATCTCGGAAGACGTCGTCCGCCGGCGGTGGGATCACTTATCTCGGCACCAATGGATCTATTATCTTCTTAGGTTTCCCTCTGTGTGTTTCTTTGTTTCATTTTTTTTAAATAAGTTGCATGTCAAGAAATACAATTCACACTTGGGGGAGGAAAGAAAAAAAAAAAGGTTTAAAAAATCCAACAAGCGGGAAAAAAAAAAGAAAAAAAGAAAAGGCATAAAAGTGGAACGATGGCGCTCAGCGGCTATATCCAGCGGCACACGTTACAACTTCCATGTGATGAGCTCCTGACTCACATAGAAGCTGCGAGCTCCGAACACCAGCGTATGTCACCGCTCCTGGGTACTGTGAACTGGAGGTGAATGCGGTTGGCATGACAACCCCAGACTCTATGGAGCCCGAGCAACCAATAGCGAGTGCCTTGCAGGATTCCGAATTGGAAGAAGAAGAAAAAAGAGGGTGCTGCCCGGGGGGGGGGGGGGGGGGGGTTTAAAGGATCGAAAGCAAAGTTTTTGGAAAAAAGGGGAGAAAGATCCCAACCGTTGCTTGTGCAATGGGCCAGGAAGAAAACGCATCAGGGCTTCGTGCGCGCGGGGCGCTTGCCTTTCTCCTTGCAAGGGAGAAAAAGAAGTTCAAGAACGCGCCTAAAGCCGCGCTGAGACGCCTGAGCGGTTTGTAACGCGAGGCTCGAAGTTCCAAAACTTCAGTATTACTCTATGACAGGGGCGGACTGACAACTCATGACAAAAGCCTATGAAAAGGGTACCAGGGGCATCTCATGGGGACCCCTACTGACCCCGGGCCCTCGGGCAGTCCCCGAGTTTCCAAATGGTCAGTCCGCCTCTGGACATGACATGCATGCTGCTGATTCTGTGTCATTGAAAGGGGCGTGTTCAAAATAATAGCCGTGTGGAGTTCTATTAGTGACGTCATTCATTCTTTGATAAACAGGTGGCAATGATTGCCCTTATTTAACCCCTCGCCTACCGGGCACTTCTACCCCCTTCCTGCCCACCGGACACTTCTACCCCTTCCTGCCTACAGGACACTTCTACCCCCTTCCTGCCTACAGGGCACTTCTACCCCCTTCCTGCCCACCGGACACTTCTACCCCCTTCCTGCCCACCGGACACTTCTACCCCTTCCTGCCTACAGGACACTTCTACCCCCTTCCTGCCTACCGGGCACTTCTACCCCCTTCCTGCCTACCGGGCACTTCTACCCCCTTCCTGCCTACAGGACACTTCTACCCCCTTCCTGCCTACCGGGCACTTCTACCCCCTTCCTGCCTACAGGGCACTTCTACCCCCTTCCTGCCCACCGGACACTTCTACCCCCTTCCTGCCCACCGAGCACTTCTACCCCCTTCCTGCCCACCGGGCACTTCTACCCCCTTCCTGCCTACCGGGCACTTCTACCCCCTTCCTGCCTACCGGGCACTTCTACCCCCTTCCTGCCTACAGGGCACTTCTACCCCCTTCCTGCCTACCGGGCACTTCTACCCCCTTCCTGCCTACAGGGCACTTCTACCCCCTTCCTGCCCACCGGACACTTCTACCCCCTTCCTGCCTACAGGGCGCTTCTACCCCCTTCCTGCCCACCGGGCACTTCTACCCTCTTCCTGCCCACCGGGCACTTCTACCCCCTTCCTGCCTACAGGGCACTTCTACCCCCTTCCTGCCTACCGGGAACTTCTACCCCCTTCCTGCCTACAGGGCACTTCTACCCCCTTCCTGCCTACTGGCACTTCTACCCCCTTCCTGCCTACTGGCACTTCTACCCCCTTCCTGCCTACAGGGCACTTCTACCCCCTTCCTGCCTACCGGGCACTTCTACCCCCTTCCTGCCTACTGGCACTTCTACCCCCTTCCTGCCTACTGGCACTTCTACCCCCTTCCTGCCTACAGGGCACTTCTACCCCCTTCCTGCCCACCGGACACTTCTACCCCCTTCCTGCCTACAGGGCACTTCTACCCCCTTCCTGCCCACCGGACACTTCTACCCCCTTCCTGCCCACCGGACACTTCTACCCCTTCCTGCCTACAGGACACTTCTACCCCCTTCCTGCCTACCGGGCACTTCTACCCCCTTCCTGCCTACCGGGCACTTCTACCCCCTTCCTGCCTACAGGACACTTCTACCCCCTTCCTGCCTACCGGGCACTTCTACCCCCTTCCTGCCTACAGGGCACTTCTACCCCCTTCCTGCCCACCGGACACTTCTACCCCCTTCCTGCCCACCGAGCACTTCTACCCCCTTCCTGCCCACCGGGCACTTCTACCCCCTTCCTGCCTACCGGGCACTTCTACCCCCTTCCTGCCTACCGGGCACTTCTACCCCCTTCCTGCCTACAGGGCACTTCTACCCCCTTCCTGCCTACCGGGCACTTCTACCCCCTTCCTGCCTACAGGGCACTTCTACCCCCTTCCTGCCCACCGGACACTTCTACCCCCTTCCTGCCTACAGGGCGCTTCTACCCCCTTCCTGCCCACCGGGCACTTCTACCCTCTTCCTGCCCACCGGGCACTTCTACCCCCTTCCTGCCTACAGGGCACTTCTACCCCCTTCCTGCCTACCGGGAACTTCTACCCCCTTCCTGCCTACAGGGCACTTCTACCCCCTTCCTGCCTACTGGCACTTCTACCCCCTTCCTGCCTACTGGCACTTCTACCCCCTTCCTGCCTACAGGGCACTTCTACCCCCTTCCTGCCTACCGGGCACTTCTACCCCCTTCCTGCCTACTGGCACTTCTACCCCCTTCCTGCCTACTGGCACTTCTACCCCCTTCCTGCCTACAGGGCACTTCTACCCCCTTCCTGCCTACCGGGCGCTTCTACCCCCTTCCTGCCTACAGGGCGCTTCTACCCCCTTCCTGCCCACCGGGCACTTCTACCATCTTCCTGCCCACCGGGCACTTCTACCCCCTTCCTGCCTACCGGGCACTTCTACCCCCTTCCTGCCTACCGGGCACTTCTACCCCCTTCCTGCCCAGCGGGCACTTCTACCCCCTTCCTGCCTACAGGGCACTTCTACCCCCTTCCTGCCTACCAGGCACCTCTACCCCCTTCCTGCCTACAGGGCACTTCTACCCCCTTCCTGCCTACCAGGCACCTCTACCCCCTTCCTGCCTACCGGGCACTTTCACCCCCTTCCTGCCTACCAGGCACTTCTACCCCCTTCCTGCCTACCAGGCACCTCTACCCCCTTCCTGCCTACCAGGCACTTCTACCCCCTTCCTGCCTACCAGGCACCTCTACCCCCTTCCTGCCTACCAGGCACCTCTACCCCCTTCCTGCCTACCGGGCACTTTCACCCCCTTCCTGCTCAGGCCAATTTCCAGCTTTCAGCGCTGTCGCACTTTGAATGACAATTGTGCGGTCATGCAACACTGTACCCATATGACATTTTTATCATTTTTTTGTGACAGATAAAGCTTTCCTTTGGTGGTATTTAATCACCTCGGGGATTTTTATTTTTTCTTAAACAAACCAAAAACCACTGAAAATTGTGGAAAAAAAACGTTTTTTCTTAGTTTTTGTTATACAATTTTGTAAATAAGTGATTTTTCTCTTTCACTGATGTGCGCTAATGAGGCTGCAGAGATGGGCACTGATAGGCTGCACTGATGGACACTGATAGGTGGCACTGACGGGCACTGATGAGGAGGCACTGGTAGGTTGCACTGATGAGGAGGCACTGGTAGATTGCACTGATGGGCACTGAAAGGCAGCACTGATACATGACACTGATATATGGCACTGATAGGCGGCACTGATAGGCAGCACTGACTGGCATTGATAGGCGGCACTGACTGGCACTGTTAGGCGGCACTGACTGGCACTGATAGGCGGCACTGACTGGCACTGATAGGTGGCACTGATTGACAGCACTGATAGGTGGCACTGATTGGCATTGATAGGTGGCACTGACTGGCACTGATGGGTGACATTGAAAGGAAGCTCAGATGGGCACTGATATGTGGCATTGATGAACACTGGTATGCACTGATATGTGGCATTGATGTGGCACTGATGAGCACTGACTGCTGGCACTGATGGACACTGACAGGTGGCATTTCTGGGGCCACACTGATCATCAGTGCCCTGATGATCAGTGTACATGTCCCCTCCACGGAAAGCCGATTACCGGCTCTCCTCTGTCAGTGTGACAGCTCGAGAGGAGAGAAATGCCGATAACCAGCATTTCCGTGTTTACATGTCATCAGCTGTGATTGGACACAGCTGATCACATGACTGAGCCGACATCTTCATGTGAGCCCACTCCAAAGTAAATGTCCAATCACCTACTACTCTTCCTACGCGTGGCCGCGACATGACGTCATTGCGTACAGTAACCAGTGATCTTGTGAGCCCACTCCAAAGTAAATGTCCAATCACCTACTACTCTTCCTACGCGTGGCCGCGACATGACGTCATTGCGTACAGTAACCAGTGATCTTGTGAGCCCACTCCAAAGTAAATGTCCAATCACCTTCTACTCTTCCTACACGTGGCCGCGACATGACGTCACCGTGCACAGTAACCAGAGATTGACTGATTCGCATAGCAATCAAAAACTCCTGTGATCCCACTCCAGAGTGAATGTCCAATCCCCTACGCGTGGCTGTGACGTCATCGTGCAAAGTATGGCTGTATGGCTCTAAAGGCGAGTGGCAGTTTTGTAGAATATCAGGTCATTGTGTGCAATGTTCATGAGCTGCACAGGTACATGCATTGAAGGAGAAAAGTCAACTCCCAGCAGCTGCAGTCACACGAAAATATATGGACGCCCCTTGGTCAAGTATCGATATTATGAGGGGTTCCCACCATCCCTGTGCTGAGTTCCCGGGTCTGTACACCCGCTGTGCCCATTATGAGGGGTTCCCACCATCCCTGTGCTGAGTTCCTGGGTCTGTGCGCCCGCTAAGCCCATTATGAGGGGTTCCCACCATCCCTGTGCTGAGTTCTCGGGTCTGTATACCCATTGTGCCTATAATGAGGGGTTCCTACCATCCCTGTGCTGAGTTCCCAGGTCTGTATACCTGCTGTGCCCATTATGAGGGGTTCCCACCATCCCTGTGCTGAGTTCCCGGGTCTGTACACCTGCTGTGCCCATTATGAGGGGTTCCCACCATCCCTGTGCTGAGTTCCCAGGTCTGTACACCCGCTGTGCCCATTATGAGGGGTTCCCACCATCCCTGTGCTGAGTTCCCGGATCTGTACAAAAACTAAAAGTCATTAAAATGGATAATTTTCCACTGCTGAGTACTCTGGAGTGACTTTTCCCCGAACTACAGATCCGTGACGATCTCATTTATGACGGACTCATCAGCAATGAATATTTCTCAATGCCGCACAATAATAGCTCCTAATAATAATATCATCAACCGTGCGTGCCCCACCCATCCGCACCATGTGACCCGGAGAGGCGAGGGATCGGCGTCCAGGAAATGTGGGTCACAATGATTAATTTGCTGCCGGCTTGGCCCTGGTGGGTCGCGGGGTCACCAGGGAAAAAATGATCCAGAAATATAACAGATCTTCCAGCTAATGGAACGGTAATTTGGCTTCTTCTCTATATATATATATATGTCATCGCCGATGAAACGCACTTCCTGCCGCATTTAAGAGTCGTGACAACGCAGAATCCTGGGGGGTCCTTGTCAGTCCTCCTATTCATCCTTCCCAGGCAGAGGGCGCTGTCACACTCCTGGCCGTGCTGTCTGGCAGGGAGTTGTGTGGTACAATACCAGCCGAGCAGAACCACACATGGCAGGAAATAACACACGGGGGGTATTTATATTTTATATGTATAATCTATCTATATATATATATATATATATATATTATAAATTCTATATATGTATTATATGTATATATATATATATATATATAAAAAAAATAAAATATATATATATATATATATATACACACACACATTATATATATATATATATATATATATAAATAAATTAGATAAATATATATATATATATATATATATAATATAAATTATATATAATTATATATATATATATATATATATATATAAATTATATATATATATATATATATTTATATATATATATAAAAAAATATATATATACATATAATACATATATATATATACATATATATATATATATATATAGAACAAACCCAGAGCTTATTCATCCTGTGAAACTATATATACAGGCAGCACAGTGGCTAAGTGGTTAGCACTTCCACCTGGCAGTACTCGGGTCGTTGGTTCAAATTCCCACCACGGCACCGCCTGCCTGGTATTGGCATGTTCTCCCTGTGCCTGTGTGGGTTTCCTCCCACACTCCAAAAATATGCTGGTAGGTGAATTGGCATTAGTATATGTATGAATGTGAGTTAGAGATCGTAGATTGTATGCTCCTTGGGGGCGGGGACTAATGTGAAGGTGCACTGTCCAGTCTCAGGATGGGGGAGGAAACGCTTTGCTGCGACAGTTAGGAATCATATTGCCAGCCTGCTAGCTCAAGGAGCCAGTCAATAATGCTGCAGTGCAAGCGGCATGCTGACAGGAGGAGAGAGCAGAGGGAAGTCTGCTGCTTCTCATTTCACTGTCGAGATAAAGGTTGGGGGTTGGTCTGGGATGACTTTTGCTTAGAAGAAGTAGGTTGAATCAGTTCATGTAATATGCAAGGAGCATGCTGATAGGGGGGAGAGAGCAGATCGACAGAGAGATGAGCTCATCGCTGTGCTGCTTCTCCCTTCACTGTCCATTCACTGGCTGCAGGAGGGAACACTTACCTGTGGCAGTTAACAACCAGGTATCTTGCTCAGCTAGCTCGAGGAGCCAGCCAATAATGTTGCAGTGCAAGGACCATGCTGATAGGAGAGAGCAGATCGACAGGGAGATGAGCTCATCGCTGTGCTGCTTCTCCTTTCACGGTACAGTCAGTGGCTGTGGGAGGGAACACTTACCTGCAGCAGTTAACAACCGGGTCTCATGCTCATCTAGCTCAAGGAGCCAGCCAATAATGCTGTGGTGCAAGGAACATGCTGATAGGAGGAGAGAGCAGATTGACCAAGAGATGAGCTCACCAGTCTGCTGCTTCTCTTTTCACTGTCATGATATAGGTTGGGGGCTGGTCCAGGATGACTTGGGTTCAGAAGAAGTAGGTTAAATCGGTTCAATTAATGTGCAAGGAGCATTCTGATAGGAGGAGAGAACAGAGAGACAGAGAGATGAGCTCACCAGTCTGCTACTTCTCCTTTCACTGTCAAGATAAAAGTTGGGGTTGGACTGGGATGACTTGGGCTCAGAAGAAGTAGGTTAAATCAATTCATGTAATGTGCAAGGAGCATGCTGATTCGGGAGAGAGCAGATTGACCGGGAAATTAGCTCACCAGTCTGCTGCTTCTCCTTTCAGTGTCGAGACATAGGTTGGGGGTTGGTCCGGGATGACTTGGTCCTAGAAATAGTTTAAATCAGTTCATGTAATGTGCAAGGAGCATGCTGATAGGAGGAGAGAGCAGAGTGACAGAGAAATGAGCTCACCAGTCTGCTAATTCTCCTTTCACTGTCCAGTCTCGGACTAGGGGAGGAAACACTTTGCTGTTAAGATTCATATTTGCAGCCCTGCTAGTCCAAGGAGGCAGTCAATAATGCTGCAATGCAAGGAGCATGCTGATAGGAGGAGAGAGCAGTTGGACCAGGAGATGAGCTCATCACTGTGCTGCTTCTCCTTTCACTGTCCAGTCATAGGCTAGGGGGGGGGGGTCATACACAAGACACGCAAGAGTAATAAAAAAATGAGATCTCCTGCTCCAACACACAGGGCTGTACTGCATGGCAGAGCTGTGTAAATCTCAGGACTGGATGGACAGAAATATTTAGCCGTTTTCCCGGAGTTCTATCCACCTCGCATGAACCCGGCGCACATTAAAACTTTACAGCTGCCTTTAAAGTGGAGGCGGTTGAGGCCCCCGCGTGTCCGGATTCCCATTACAGCCAAGTCTCGGTAACTCTATAGCGGCCAATCACGGGGCGCCTCGTGTTTCCCGTCTGTCCTCGCAGAGTAATGAATCGCCTCGACTCGCCCGGAACCCTGTTAGCGGTTAAAGTCAAATGGAAAACGAGATTAGAAGACGGGGCAGATGAATAGCTCGGCTCTGGCGGCGTATTGACCAGGCGTGCAGCTGGCTGTAATAAGAAGCGGGCGGATGCGGGGGGGGGGGGCGCATGGTGGGATGAGGGGGGGCGCGCGGCGGCGTGAGGGGGGGGGAACCGGCTTCTCATTCATTAGGAGTGAATGTTCTGCAGGCACAGCACTGCGCTTATTAGGAAGACCATTTGTGACCTGATTGGTCCCGGAGCAGCCCCCAACCTGAATGGTCCCAGACCACCCCCAACCTGATTGGTCCCAGACCACCCCCAACCTGATTGGTCCCAGACCACCCCCAACCTGAATGGTCCCAGACCACCCCCAACCTGAATGGTCCCGGACCAGCCCCCAACCTGATTGGTCCCGGACCAGCCCCCAACCTGATTGGTCCCGGACCAGCCCCCAACCTGATTGGTCCCGGACCACCCCCAACCTGATTGGTTCCGGACCACCCCAAACCTGATTGGTTCCGGACCCCCCCCAACCTGATTGGTCCCGGACCACCCCAAACCTGATTGGTTCCGGACCACCCCCAACCTGATTGGTTCCGGACCAACCTGATTGGTCCCGGACCACCCCAAACCTGATTGGTCCCAGACCACCCCCAACCTGGTTGGTCCCGGACCAGCCCCCAACCTGATTGGTCCCGGACCAGCCCCCAACCTGATTGGTCCCGGACCAGCCCTAACCTGATTGGTCCAGGACCACCCCCAACCTGATTGGTCCCAGACCACCCCCAACCTGATTGGTCCTGGACCAGCCCCCAACCTGATTGGTCCCAGACCAGCCCCAACCTGATTGGTCCCGGACCAGCTCCCAACCTGATTGGTCCCGGACCAGCCCCCAACCTGATTGGTCCCGGACCAGCCCTCAACCTGATTGGTCCAGGACCACCCCCAACCTAATTGGTCCCGGACCAGCCCCCAACCTGATTGGTCCAGGACCACCCCCAACCTAATTGGTCCCGGACCAGCCCCCAACCTGATTGGTTTTTCAGACGAAGGTGAACGCGCCTAAACGTTACCTTCAGGCTCACAGCGGAAAAGTACTGGAATTATTCTACCGCCCGGAAAACGCTGGAAATACACCCATGTGCTGGGGTTACGTGCGGTAAAACGCACACAGTGAGCTTTTCCCAATGTGCATTAGAAGCCGAAGCAAGTCAGTGAGAGCTCCGCCTCATTTCCTGGCTGAAGGACGTCCAGCATCATCTAGCTCTTCCGTCCCTGGCCCTGCACCCCTTTCATTCACTGGATTTTAATTCTTCCAATCAGTGAGGCTCAGCTTTGCATGTGGGCGGTCTGCATGCAAATTCAGGCCGCCTACTCCTCCAGACTGACATCGACCCATCGAGGCATCTTGATATTTGCATCCTAGATTGTAAGCTCGTAAGAGTAGGGCCCTCGAACCCCTCGTACGTTGTTTGTTGTTGTTGTACTGTGCCATGTATTGTCCCCCCTATTGTACAGCGCTGAGCAAACCCTTTGGCGCTATATAAACTCGTAGTAATAATAATAATAATAATAATAACTCCTCCCAATAGCCAGCCCACTGCTTGCATGAGATATCAGGGCTCTTGAGTAGGGTGCTGTGAGGAAGCTATGTACAGCAGCCTGTTGTCTCCTCCCACCGGCCAGGGTCTGCATTCACTGCATAGAGAAGCACAGAGACCAAGTGACAATGTTATTAATTCTAAGGTATGTAATTAAAAAACAGAAAGGTTTTATTTAATAATATCATCAGCATGCTGGTAAGGGGGCGGGGGAACAAGAGAAGGTAAAATATAAGTAGATTTAACTTCGGCTTTAAGGTGACCCCCAGATTTTTTTGACCCCACCCCCCAACCCCAGATTGGCTGATTTCATACCACTGCCCCACCTTCTACTACTAGTGAAGGAATAACAGGTTTGCCAAAATCAAGATTCAAATGAGAAGTGGTAAGGGGTGCAAATCTAGGCCACCAAAGTTGGACCCCTGGCCACTCCTCATTTGGTCGCCACCAATCAGCAAGTGAGTGTGGCTCAATAGGAAAGAGTCCAGAAAGCTATTGGAAGGGATTCCCCGCCCCTCTATGATATCACTGCCCTTATAAGGAAGTACTATGGTGATGGACGGATTTATTATTAGGTGTAGGAGACGCATCCTATAGGCAACAGAGGCTAAGAGGCGGCTTTTCTCTGTATAATGGCATTCTGCCAAATCAGACTGAGGGCATCTAGTCTCTACAGCAGAGCTCAGGCTGTGGAAGGGAAAAGCAGCACAGGGAGCCAATCAGTTTTGTACGAAGCATCCTGATAGGAGGAAAGAACAGTGACAGGGAGATGAGCTCATCACCGCGCTGCTTCTCCTTTCACGGCCTCGTCACAGGTTGGGGGCTGGTCCGGGACAACTTGAGCTCATAGTGTTGACTGATGCTGGAAAATCAGACTGAGGACAACTAGTGGCAGAAAAAAAGTACTGCAGGGGGAAATCTCTGAATTGAAGGTGAATAGTGCAGCCCTGTAATTATTAGTACATCATGAGTTGTAATATTAAAATGCAAGCAGGGTCAGTACCTGAAAGAGTCCAGAAAGCTATTGGAAGGGATTCCCCGCCCCTCTATGATATCACTGCCCTTATAAGGAAGTACTATGGTGATGGACGGATTTATTATTAGGTGTAGGAGGCGCATCCTATAGGCAACAGAGGCTAAGAGGTGGCTTTTCTCTGTATAATGGCATTCTGGCAGATCAGACTGAGGACATCTAGTCTCTACAGCAGAGCTCAGGCTGTGGAAGGAAGAAACCACACAGGGAGTCAATCAGTTATGCAAGAAGCATCCTGATAGGAAGAAAAAACTGTGACAGGAAGATGAGCTCAACACTGCGCTGCTCCTTCTTTCACGGCCTCGTCACAGGTTGGGGGCTGGTCCGGGACAACTTGAGCTCATAGTGTTGACTGATGCTGGAAAATCAGACTGAGGACTTCTAGTGGCAGAAAAAAGTACTGCAGGGGAAATCTCTGAATTGAAGGTGAATAGTGCAGCCCTGTAATTATTATTACATCATGAGTTGTAATATTAAAATGCAAGCAGGGTCAGTACCTGAAAGAGTCCAGAAAGCTATTGGAAGGGACTCCCCGCCCCTCTATGATATCACTGCCCTTATAAGGAAGTACTATGGTCATGGACGGATTTATTATTAGGTGTAGGAGGCGCATCTTATAGGCAACAGAGGCTAAGAGGCGGCTTTTCTCTGTATAATGGCATTCTGGCAGATCAGACTGAGGGCATCTAGTCTCTACAGCAGAGCTCAGGTTGTGGAAGGAAGAAGCAGCACAGGGAGTCAATCAGTCATGCAAGAAGCATCCTGATAGGAAGAAAAAACAGTGACAGGGAGATGAGCTCATCACTGCACTGCTTCTCCTTTCACGGCCTCGTCACAGGTTGGGGGCTGGTCCGGGACAACTTGAGCTCATAGTGTTGACTGATGCTGGTAAATCAGACTGAGGGCATCTAGTCTCTACAGCAGAGCTCAGGCTGTGGAAGGGAGAAGCAGCACAGGGAGCCAATCAGTTATGCATGAAGCATCCTGATAGGAAGAAAAAACAGTGAAAGGGAGATGAGCTCATCACTGCGCTGCTTCTCCTTTCACAGCCTCGTCACAGGTTGGGGGCTGGTCCGGGACATCTTGAGCTCATAGTGTTGCTTGATGCTGGCAAATCAGACTGAGGGCATCTAGTGGCTGAAAAAAAGTACTGCAAGGGGAAATTTCAGGACTGAAATTGAATATTGCAGCAAAAGCGTTTGTTCTCTGCAAAATAACATTTTGGCAAATCAGTAGAAATAATCATCTCATGAAGGTTTTTTCACACCATATCCAAAATTCTAAGCCAGGTTGAGATCTGGAGAACCAGGATGTGTCAAAGAGGAGCTCCAAGAAGAAGGGTGCTACTTAAAGGGCCAAAAACTTAAAATCCAGCCCTGACTACGGCTTGTTTGAATAAACCCCTGGAGAAATTCCTTCATTTCAATGGCAATGTGGAATCCCACCCTGTGATCCCTGACACCCTACAATATTGGATCCCACTCATTGCTGTCTGCAGGTTGACTGAAGGGTGGGGGTCCCCACCTCTGAATGGAGAATAGTTTTTCTTCCCCGTTTAAACAGCTCAGTAGCCCCGTGCTGTTTTTGAAGTTCCTGCAATGTCATATTCCATTTCCTACATGATAATCAGCTCATGCAAACCATCTAGTATTTATTTCTCCCAAATACTGCTAAGTGTAGCGTCCTCATTCCTAGTCAGAGAGGGATGAAGGCAGAATGGGGCCCGAGGTGAGGTAGCAGCCTTGACCACCTCTATCCCTTCGAGAGACATTGATAAGGATTGCAGTAGGCACAGAGAAGTCCATTGACATTGTCTATATAGGCACGGCTCCAACAGAATCCAAATGTTCTCAAGTACACCCCCCCCCCCACAACACACACACCAGGTAGGAGCACAACTCTGACTATTGCATTGTCCCCCAGTGTCCCGCAGAAGCATGAGTATCATAGATGGGCTCCCTTGGACATCTACCAGGGCTTTGGTTGCCTTAGGGATGATCTGGATTTCTCTTAGTTCAGACATATTAGAACATACAGGATCTCCCAGAAGTAAGTCCACTCCTCACATTTCTGTAAATATTTGATTCTCTCTCTTCATGTGACAACACTGAAGAAATGACACTTTGCTACAATGTAGGAGTACATAGACAAGTGTGTCTTGCCTACAGTCAAGCATGGTGGTGGGAGTTTCATGGTCTGGGGCTGGATGGTGGTGGGAGTGTCATGGTCTGGGGCTGGATGGTGGTGGGAGTGTCATGGTCTGGGGCTGCATGGTGGTGGGAGTGTCATGGTCTGGGGCTGCATGGTGGTGGGAGTGTCATGGTCTGGGGCTGGATGGTGGTGGGAGTGTCATGGTCTGGGGCTGGATGGTGGTGGGAGTGTCATGGTCTGGGGCTGCATGGTGGTGGGAGTGTCATGGTCTGGGGCTGGATGGTGGTGGGAGTGTCATGGTCTGGGGCTGCATGGTGGTGGGAGTGTCATGGTCTGGGGCTGCATGGTGGTGGGAGTGTCATGGTCTGGGGCTGGATGGTGGTGGGAGTGTCATGGTCTGGGGCTGGATGGTGGTGGGAGTGTCATGGTCTGGGGCTGGATGGTGGTGGGAGTGTCATGGTCTGGGGCTGGATGGTGGTGGGAGTGTCATGGTCTGGGGCTGCATGGTGGTGGGAGTGTCATGGTCTGGGGCTGCATGGTGGTGGGAGTGTCATGGTCTGGGGCTGCATGGTGGTGGGAATGTCATGGTCTGGGGCTGCATGAGCGCTGCCGGCACCGGGGAGCTACAGTTCATTGAGGGAACCATGAATGCCAACATGTACTGTGACATACTGAAGCAGAACATGATCCCCTCCCCCCGGAGACTGGGCCGCAGGGCAGTATTCCAACATAACGACCCCAAACACACCTCCAAGACCACCACTGCCTTGCTAAAGTAGCTGAGGGTAAAGGTGATGGACTGGCCAAGCTTGTCTCCAGACCTGAACCTTATTGAGCATCTGTGGGGCCTCCTCAAACAGAAGGTGGAGGAGCGCAAGGTCTCTAACATCCACCAGCTCCGTGATGTCATCATGGAGGAGTGGAAGAGGACTCCAGTGGCAACCTGTGAAGCTCTGGTGAAGGGGCAGACTGACCATTTGGAAACTCGGGCACTGCCCGAAGGCCCGGGGTCAGTAGGGGGCCCCATGAGATGCCCCTGGTACCTTTTTCATAGGCTTTTTTGAGATTGAGCGAGGGCACAGGGGCCCCATGTTCCCCTATTGCCCGGGGTCCCCATGAGTTGTCAGTCCGCCCCTGCTCTGGTGAATTCCATGCCCAAGGCAGTGCTGGAAAATAATGGCAGCCACACAAAATATTGACACTTTGGGCCCAATTTGGACCTGGTCACTTAGGGGTGGAGTCACTTTTGTTGCCAGCGGTTTAGACATTAATGGTGGTGTGTTGAGTTATTTTGAGGGGACAGCAAATTTACATGTTATACAAGCTGTACACTGACTACGTCACATTGTAGCAAAGTGTCATTTCTTCAGTGTTGTCACATGAAAAGAATCAAATATTTACAAAAATGTGAGGGGGGAGGGGGGGGACTCACTTCTGGGAGATACTGTAAATCCAGACATGTCACCAGATCTCCCCTTGTATCTCAGGCTCAGTTCTCCGCTTTGGATGGAGTGGTGACGGGTTGGAACCTCGGTTAGAGTTTACTGCTGTCTATGCTGCCTAACGTTTTACTGCTGGAGAAGGTCGCCCTCTCCTGGTGACTGGAGGAAAAATCGGAACATTTAGGGCCGGGTCACACCATGAATTGCACAGGAACGCGATGTGTGTTTCTGTGCGATACACATGCGATCTAGGTGCAGTGCGATTCACTTGAATGGGCTGGAATTGTGCCGGATTGCAGCAAAAAGTAGTGCATGCACTACTTTACAAAAGACGCTGCAACTGGATTGCATGGTCCTTCTTTACCATGCGATCTGGTGCAGGCAAACACAGTGCATTTGCGACCTGTGTTTGGGGTGTCATTAAGTCAACATTGACACCCACTGCTGATCGTAACTACAGTGCATTTTGAACGCGGTTCAGGAAACGCGCACGGAACGCGAAGCATCCTGATAGAGTCCAGAAAGCTATTGGAAGGGATTCCCCGCCCCTCTATGATATCACTGCCCTTATAAGGAAGTACTATGGTGATGGGCGGATTTATTATTAGGTGTAGGAGGCGCATCCTATAGGCAACAGAGGCTAAGAGGCGGCTTTTCTCTGTATAATGGCATTCTGGCAGATCAGACTGAGGGCATCTAGTCTCTACAACAGAGCTCAGGCTGTGGAAGGAAGAAGCAGCACAGGGAGTCAATCAGTTATGCAAGAAGCATCCTGATAGGAAGAAAAAACAGTGACAGGAAGATGAGCTCATCACCGCGCTGCTTCTCCTTTCACAACCTCGTCACAGGTTGGGGGCTGGTCCGGGACAACTTGAGCTCATAGTGTTGACTGATGCTGGAAAATCAGACTGAGGACATCTAGTGGCAGAAAAAAGTACTGCAGGGGGAAATCTCTGAATTGAAGGTGAATAGTGCAGCTCTGTAATTATTATTACATCATGAGTTGTCATTTTAAAATGCAAGTAGGGTCAGTACCTGAAAGAGTCCAGAAAGCTATTGGAAGGGATTCCCCGCCCCTCTATGATATCACTGCCCTTATAAGGAAGTAATATGGTGATGGGCGGATTTATTATTAGGTGTAGGAGGCGCATCCTATAGGCAACAGAGGCTAAGAGGCGGCTTTTCTCTGTGTAATGGCATTCTGGCAGATCAGACTGAGGGCATCTAGTCTCTACAGCAGAGCTCAGGCTGTGGAAGGAAGAAGCAGCACAGGGAGCCAATCAGGTTTGTACGAAGCATCCTGATAGGAGGAAAGAACAGAGCGACAGGAAGATGAGCTCATCACTGCGCTGCTTCTCCTTTCACGGCCTCGTCACAGGTTGGGGGCTGGTCCGGGACAACTTGAGCTCATAGTGTGGACTGATGCTGGCAAATCAGACTGAGGACATCTAGTCTCTACAGCAGAGCTCAGGCTGTGGAAGGAAGAAGCAGCACAGGGAGTCAATCAGTTATGCATGAAGCATCCTGATAGTAAGAAAAAACAGTGACAGGGAGATGAGCTCATCACCGCGCTGCTCCTCCTTTCACGGCCTCGTCACAGGTTGGGGGCTGGTCCGGGACAACTTGAGCTCATAGTGTTGACTGATGCTGGCAAATCAGACTGAGGACATCTAGTGGCAGAAAAAAGTACTGCAGGGGGAAATCTCTGAATTGAAGGTGAATAGTGCAGCTCTGTAATTATTATTACATCATGAGTTGTCATTTTAAAATGCAAGTAGCTCAGTACCTGAAAGAGTCCAGAAAGCTATTGGAAGGGATTCCCCGCCCCTCTATGATATCACTGCCCTTATAAGGAAGTAATATGGTGATGGACGGATTTATTATTAGGTGTAGGAGACGCATCCTATAGGCAACAGAGGCTAAGAGGCGGCTTTTCTCTGTATAATGGCATTCTGGCAGATCAGACTGAGGGCATCTAGTCTCTACAGCAGAGCTCAGGCTGTGGAAGGAAGAAGCCGCACAGGGAGTCAATCAGTTATGCAAGAAGCATCCTGATAGGAAGAAAAAACAGTGACAGGAAGATGAGCTCATCACTGCGCTGCTCCTTCTTTCACGGCCTCGTCACAGGTTGGGGGCTGGTCCGGGACAACTTGAGCTCATAGTGTTGACTGATGCTGGAAAATCAGACTGAGGACTTCTAGTGGCAGAAAAAAGTACTGCAGGGGAAATCTCTGAATTGAAGGTGAATAGTGCAGCTCTGTAATTATTATTACATCATGAGTTATGAGCTCATAGTGTTGACTGATGCTGGCAAATCAGACTGAGGACATCTAGTCTCTACAGTAGAGCTCAGGCTGTGGAAGGGAAAAGCAGCACAGGGAGCCACTCAGATATGCAAGAAGCATCCTGATAGGAAGAAAAAACAGTGACAGGGAGATGAGCTCATCACCGCGCTGCTTCTCCTTTCACGGCCTCGTCACAGGTTGGGGGCTGGTCCGGGACAACTTGAGCTCATAGTGTTGACTGATGCTGGCAAATCAGACTGAGGACATCTAGTGGCAGAATAAAAGTACTGCAAGGGGAAATATCAGGACTGAAATTGAATATTGCAGCAAAAGTGTTTGTTCTCTGCAAAATAACATTTTGTCAAATCAGTAGAAATAATCATCTCATGAAGGGTTTTTTCACACCATATCCAAAATTCTAATCCAGGTTGAGATCTGGAGAACCAGGATGTGTCAAAGAGGAGCTCCTAGAAGAAGGGTGCTACTTAAAGAGCCAAAAACTAAAAATCCAGCCCTGACTACGGCTTGTTTGAATAAACCCCTGGAGAAATTCCTTCATTTCAATGGCAATGTGGAATCCCACCCTGTGATCCCTGACACCCTACAATATTGGATCCAACTCATAGGCAACAGAGGCTAAGGCAAACGCAGTGCATTTATGACCTGCGTTTGGGGTGTCATTAGGTCAACATTGACACCCACTGCAGATCGTAACTGCAGTGCATTTTGAACGTGGTTCAGGAAACGAGCACGGAACGCAAAGCATCCTGATAGAGTCCAGAAAGCTATTGGAAGGGATTCCCCGCCCCTCTATGATATCACTGCCCTTATAAGGAAGTACTATGGTGATGGACGGATTTATTATTAGGTGTAGGAGGCGCATCCTATAGGCAACAGAGGCTAAGAGGTGGCTTTTCTCTGTATAATGGCATTCTGGCAGATCAGACTGAGGGCATCTAGTCTCTACAACAGAGCTCAGGCTGTGGAAGGAAGAAGCAGCACAGGGAGTCAATCAGTCATGCAAGAAGCATCCTGATAGGAAGAAAAAACAGTGACAGGAAGATGAGCTCATCACTGCGCTGCTTCTCCTTTCACGGCCTCGTCACAGGTTGGGGGCTGGTCCGGGACAACTTGAGCTCATAGTGTTGACTGATGCTGGTAAATCAGACTGAGGACATCTAGTCTCTACAGCAGAGCTCAGGCTGTGGAAGGGAGAAGCAGCACAGGGAGCCAATCAGTTATGCATGAAGCATCCTGATAGTAAGGAAAAACAGTGACAGGGAGATGAGCTCATCACTGCGCTGCTTCTCCTTTCACAGGTTGGGGGCTGGTCCGGGACATCTTGAGCTCATAGTGTTGCTTGATGCTGGCAATCAGACTGAGGGCATCTTGTGGCTGAAAAAAAGTACTGCATGGGAAATCTCTGAATTGAAGGTGAATAGTGCAGCCCTGTAATTATTATTACATCATGAGTTGCCATTTTAAAATGCAAGCAGGGTCAGTACCTGAAAGAGTCTAGAAAGCTATTGGAAGGGATTCCCCGCCCCTCTATGATATCACTGCCCTTATAAGGAAGTACTATGGTGATGGACGGATTTATTATTAGGTGTAGGAGACGCATCTTATAGGCAACAGAGGCTAAGAGGTGGCTTTTCTCTGTATAATGGCATTCTGGCAGATCAGACTGAGGACATCTAGTCTCTACAACAGAGCTCAGGCTGTGGAAGGAAGAAGCAGCACAGGGAGTCAATCAGTCATGCAAGAAGCATCCTGATAGGAAGAAAAAACAGTGACAGGGAGATGAGCTCATCACCGCGCTGCTTCTCCTTTCACGGCCTCCTCACAGGTTGGGGGCTGGTCTGGGACAACTTGAGCTCATAGTGTTGACTGATGCTGGAAAATCAGACTCAGGACATCTAGTGGCAGAAAAAAAGTACTGCAAGGGGAAATATCAGGACTGAAATTGAATATTGCAGCAAAAGTGTTTGTTCTCTGCAAAATAACATTTTGTCAAATCAGTAGAAATAATCATCTCATGAAGGGTTTTTTCACACCATATCCAAAATTCTAAGCCAGGTTGAGATCTGGAGAACCAGGATGTGTCAAAGAGGAGCTCCTAGAAGAAGGGTGCTACTTAAAGGGCCAAAAATGAAAAATCCAGCCCTGACTACGGCTTGTTTGAATAAACCCCTGGAGAAATTCCTTCATTTCAAAGGCAATGTGGAATCCCACCCTGTGATCCCTGACACCCTACAATATTGGATCCCACTCATAGGCAACAGAGGCTAAGAGGCGGCTTTTCTCTGTATAATGGCATTCTGGCAGATCAGACTTCGGGCATCTAGTCTCTACAGCAGAGCTCAGGCTGTGGAAGGAAGAAGCTGCACAGGGAGTCAATCAGTTATGCATGAAGCATCCTGATAGGAGGAAAGAACAGTGACGGGGAGATGAGCTCATCACTGCGCTGCTTCTCCTTTCACGGCCTCGTCACAGGTTGGGGGCTGGTCCGGGACAACCTGAGCTCATAGTGTTTACTGATGCTGGCCATCAGACTGAGGGCATCTAGTGGCAGAATAAAAGTACTGCAGGGTAACTTTCTAGATTGAAGATGAAAAAAGCTTTTTTTGATTTATCTTTTAATTGGCGATTCATTTTTATCTTGTTTTTGGATGGAATTCTCCTTCAAAGAGTATGTAATCCGTGGCCATGAACTTCTTCTATTGGCTCTCTTTTGTTAATTGAAAGTTATTTGTCATTGAAAGCGTTTTGTCAAATAGGTTCCACAAATGGAAAAAAAACCCACCAGAAATCCAGCAAGCTCACAAGTGTCTGTACACTATACAGTGCTATCTCAAGCGGTGTTAGCATCCCTGCCCAGTACAGCTGAACTACAGACCAAATCCCCAAGTTATTCAGGTGAGGAGAGGGGAAGGTGTTCTGTAGTTCGAAGACTTCCTGTCATTGGCTGACAACACTGCTCCTCTATAGATACAGTAAAGCCAGTAAGAGTTGTCACCCTAGGACAGGAAGTGTGTTACTGACAGGATCGCCGAGTGAAAATAAAGGAGCAGGAATCCGTTGGGGATGCCGTTTAAGAAGAAATTGCCCTTCCCCAGTAGAGATCTCCTCTGACTTCCTGTTGTAGCTAGAAGGAAAATGTTCTCCAAAACTACCCAGAGTTTAACCATGTCCTAATCCAAATCCGAAAAAAGAAAAAAGTTTTGCCTTTAGATCAGTGGTCTCCAAACTGTGGCCCAGAGGCAGGATGCTGCCCTTTATGTGCTTTATTCTGGCCCTTGGAGCACTTTTCCTCCCATTGACACCAATGATGGGGCACTATTCCTCCCACTGACACCAATGATGGGGCACTATTCCTCCCACTGATACCAACGATGGGGCACTATTTCTCCCACTGATACCAACGATGGGACACTATTCCTCCCACTGACACCAATGATGGGGCACTATTCCTCCCACTGACACCAACGATGGGACACTATTCCTCCCACTGACACCAATGATGGGGCACTATTCCTCCCACTGAAACCAACGATGGGGCACTATTCCTCCCACTGATACCAACGATGGGACACTATTCCTCCCACTGACACCAATAATGGGGTGCTATTCCTCCCACTGATACCAATGATGGGACACTATTCCTCCCACTGACACCAACAATGGGGCACTATTCCTCCCACTGACACCAACGATGGGGCACTATTCCTCCCACTGACACCAACGATGGGGCACTATTCCTCCCACTGATACCAACGATGGGACACTATTCCTCCCACTGACACCAATGATGGGGCACTATTCCTCCCACTGACACCAATGATGGGGCACTATTCCTCCCACTGACACCAACGATGGGGCACTATTCCTCCCACTGACACCAACGATGGGGCACTATTCCTCCCAATGACACCAACGATGGGGCACTATTCCTCCCACTGACACCAACGATGGGGCACTATTCCTCCCAATGACACCAATGATGGGGCACTATTCCTCCCACTGATACCAATGATGGGGCACTATTCCTCCCACTGACACCAATGATGGGGCACTATTCCTCCCACTGATACCAACGATGGGGCACTATTCCTCCCACTGACACCAGTGATGGGGCACTATTCCTCCCACTGACACCAATGATGGGGCACTATTCCTCCCACTGACACCAATGATGGGGCACTATTCCTCCCACTGATACCAACGATGGGGCACTATTCCTCCCACTGACTCCAATGATGGGGCACTATTCCTCCCACTGACACCAATGATGGGGCACTATTCCTCCCACTGATACCAACGATGGAGCACTATTCCTCCCACTGACACCAATGATGGGGCACTATTCCCCCCACTGACACCAATGATGGGGCACTATTCCTCCCACTGACACCAATGATGGGGCACTATTCCTCCCACTGATACCAATGATGGGGCACTATTCCTCTCACTGACACCAATGATGGGGCACTATTCCTCCCAATGATACCAACAATGGGGCACTATTCCTCCCACTGACACCAATGATGGGGTACTATTCCTCCCACTGATACCAATGATGGGACACTATTCCCCCCACTGACACCAATGATGGGGCACTATTCCTCCCACTGACACCAATGATGGGACACTATTTCTCCCACTGACACCAATGATGGGGCACTATTCCTCCCACTGACACCAATGATGGGGCACTATTCCTCCCACTGACACCAATGATGGGGCACTATTCCTCCCACTGACACCAACGATGTAGCACTATTCCTCCCACTGACACCAATGATGGGACGCTATTCCCCCCACTGACACCAATGATAGGGCGCTATTCCCCCCACTGACACCAATGATGGGGCGCTATTCCCCCCACTGACACCAACGATGTAGCACTATTCCTCCCACTGACACCAACGATGTAGCACTATTCCTCCCACTGACACCAATGATGGGACACTATTCCTCCCACTGACACCAATGATGGGGCACTATTCCTCCCACTGATACCAATGATGGGACACTATTCCTCCCACTGACACCAATGATGGGACACTATTCCTCCCACTGACACCAATGATGGGGCACTATTCCTCCCACTGACACCAATGATGGGGCACTATTCCTCCCACTGATACCAATGATGGGACACTATTCCTCCCACTGACACCAATGATGGGACACTATTCCTCCCACTGACACCAATGATGGGGCACTATTCCTCCCACTGACACCAATGATGGGGGACTATTCCTCCCACTGATACCAATGATGGGGCACTATTCCTCCCACTGACACCAATGATGGGGCACTATTCCTCCCACTGACACCAACGATGGAGCACTATTCCTCCTAGTGATACCAAAAATGCATTTTGTACTTCCACAGACTCTGATACAATTTCTACTCCCACTGGTCACAGTCCGGACCCTTAAATCCTGAAGGACAATAAACTGGCCCTTTGTTTAGAAAGTTCTGAGACCCCGGCTCTAGATATACTTTGAACCCTCTGGAAGTCTTCTCTTGAGAATTATTTAGCTTTCACGTTACAATCTCTTATATTTGAAATCATTGATGTTTAAGAAGAGGAATCTTTGTCTGTATGGGGGTGGGGGAGGGATTCGTTTCCTGTAGGTGACCGCCATCCTCAACACGTTATCTGTCACTTTGAGCCCCTCGGAGTACATTTGCCATACAAGCATGCGCATTGCTACAGGTAATTCAATGACTTGCTGAGTGATACATTGTTCCAGGTAATGAACAGAATGCAGGACATGCCGAGCGACGATCCATTGTTGCAAGGAATATGGTTTTCCCATCACTGTAGTTCAGGTTTGTTGATTCATATTGTACAAGAGCGCCATCTAATGCCCCCACAGCAGAATGCGTCCACATGTAGAAAACTCATATTAAACTCCAATTGAGTCCTGTATGTGATACTTTTATTTATTTGCACTAACATACCATTTTCAGGACAAGCTTTCCCTCTCTGCCAATCCCTCCACTGGCCTCCACTCAGTGTCCTCCACCCCTCTCTGCCAATCCCTCCACTGGCCTCCACTCAGTGTCCTCCACCCCTCTCTGCCAATCCCTCCACTGGCCTCCACTCAGTGTCCTCCACCCCTCTCTGCCAATCCCTCCACTGGCCTCCACTCAGTGTCCTCCACCCCTCTCTGCCAATCCCTCCACTGGCCTCCACTCAGTGTCCTCCATCCCTCTCTGCCAATCCCTCCACTGGCCTCCACTCAGTGTCCTCCATCCCTCTCTGCCAATCCCTCCACTGGCCTCCACTCAGTGTCCTCCACCCCTCTTTGCCAATCCCTCCACTGGCCTCCACTCAGTGTCCTCCATCCCTCTCTGCCAATCCCTCCACTGGCCTCCACTCAGTGTCCTCCATCCCTCTCTGCCAATCCCTCCACTGGCCTCCACTCAGTGTCCTCCATCCCTCTCTGCCAATCCCTCCACTGGCCTCCACTCAGTGTCCTCCATCCCTCTCTGCCAATCCCTCCACTCAGTGTCCTCCATCCCTCTCTGCCAATCCCTCCACTCAGTGTCCTCCACCCCTCTCTGCCAATCCCTGCACTCAGTGTCCTCCACCCCTCTCTGCCAATCCCTCCACTCAGTGTCCTCCACCCCTCTCTGCCAATCCCTCCACTGGCCTCCACTCAGTGTCCTCCACCCCTCTCTGCCAATCCCTCCACTGGCCTCCACTCGGTGTCCTCCATCCCTCTCTGCCAATCCCTCCACTCAGTGTCCTCCATCCCTCTCTGCCAATCCCTCCACTCAGTGTCCTCCACCCCTCTCTGCCAATCCCTCCACTGGCCTCCACTCAGTGTCCTCCATCCCTCTCTGCCAATCCCTCCACTCAGTGTCCTCCACCCCTCTCTGCCAATCCCTCCACTGGCCTCCACTCGGTGTCCTCCACCCCTCTCTGCCAATCCCTCCACTGGCCTCCACTCAGTGTCCTCCATCCCTCTCTGCCAATCCCTCCACTGGCCTCCATCCCTCTCTGCAAATCCCTCCACTGGCTTCCCATTGCCCAACGAATGAAATTCAAAACACAAAGCCATTTATAACTCCGCCCCAAATGACATCACCAAACTCGTCTCCAAATATCACCCAAACCGTCCTCTCCGCTCCTCCCACGACCTCCTGCTCTCTAGCTCCCTTGTCTCCTCCTCCCATGCCAGTCTCCAGGACTTCTCCAGAGCCTCCCCCATCCTCTGGAACTCTCTACCCAAATTTATCAGACTATCGCCTACTCTGCCCACTTTTAGGCGATCTCTGAAAACCTCTCTCTTCAGGGAAGCCTATCCTGCCCTCAGCTGATAACAGAATCCTCTATTTCTCCCATCAGTCCATCCCCCACAGTTATTACCTTTTGTACCACTAGCCCCTCCCTCTTAGATTGTAAGCTCCCAGGATCAGGCCCTCCTATCCCTCTTGTATTGAACTGTATTGTTGCTGTATTGTCTCCCGTTATATTGTACAGTGCTGAGCAAACTGTTGGCGCCATAAATGCTGTATAATAATAATAATTAAATTGAAGAAAAAGAGAGGGAAAAATGAGCTGCAAAGTGTTATAAACACATAAAAAAATGCACTAAAACGCGTCACAAATGCGTCACAAATGTGCATGCAGAAACACATCCGGAATACATCTGGACTGCGTTTCTATGGCGTGAACCACCCCTTAAAGTGATCCTAGCGGCTTTAGAGCCACTGGATTACTTTTACAGGTGGCTGAGAGCCACCTTTATGGGACTCTCCCGACCCATCGGGGGGCCCGGTAAGGACTGGCACCATCCGCTTTTTGAGACTCAGTGAGAGGAACTGATGTCATCCCTCCCAGTGGGTGACGCCAGGAACCGGAAGCGACAAGGATTTGGCCAATTTTGGTTTCATGTAAACAAGCCGGCTTATGAAAGCAACTGATCAACCTGATTTCCTGAGTGATGAGATGGCTTGGGAGGCCAGAGGAGAGATGTGGGAGCCTGCAAAGGCTTTTTATAGAGATTTGGGGGCACTTTAGTGTGGCTCCATTTTATGGGCCAATTTTGAAGCGTGACACGTTTGGTATCCCTTTGCTCGGTGTGACATCATCTTGTAGAGTAGACGTGTGCAATCCATTTCGGTCCGAATCTAAATTCGGACATATTTTTGGTTATTTGGAGATTCGGATGTATCGGATATTCTGGATAACAATTGTAATGTCAACATTTGTTTTTGTTTACTCGTTTTCTAACAAATCCCAAATTTTCAGAACAATTTTAATTCGAAACGGTTGAAAATTTAACGACCGATCCGAATTCAGTGTGAAGAATCGCTGGTTGGGGGCTGGGAAGCCAGACGCCGCATCCTTAACAACTGATGACAGATGAATGCCGGCAATGAAAAAAAAATCAACGTGCCCCCCCCCATCCATACCAGGCCCTTACCCGAGCATTCAGCCTGGCAGGTCAAGAAAGGGGGGGGGGGGGAGAGAGTACCCTCCCTCCTGAACCACACCAGGCCACATGCCCTCCCAAAAGCACCTTGTCCCCATGTTGATGGGGACATGAGCCTCTTCCACACAACCCTGGGTGCTGGTTGTGGGGGGTCTGCAGGCGGGGGGCTTATCAGAATCAGGAAGTTCCCTTTAACAAGGGGGTCCTCAGATCTCGCCCCCCCTTTGTGAATGAGTACCCCTACTCATTCACCAAAAAATGTACAAAGCGAGTAAGAACACAGCAGTTTTTTTCACTCCTTTATTTAAAAAAGCCCCAAAAAATAAATGTCCCCCGAAGTAGATCCAACGTCAATCACGATGAACGCCGGCCGCCAACTGGAAAAAAAAAAGAGCTCTGCCCCCGACGAAGGCTACCACCAACTGACAGTTCTGAAATAATAAAGGGGCAGGGCCACCCAATGACATCATGGGGTGGCCCCTCCCCCTTGTGATGTCATTGACCGGGGTACTCATTTACATGGGGGGCGAGATCTGGGGGCCCCCTTGCTAAAGGGGATTTCCAGATTCCAATAAGACCCTTGCCCCAGATAAGGCTTGGATAAGGGTCTGGTATAGATTTTGGGGGGGAGCCCCTCTTATGCTCTCCCCAGAAAAGGCTTGGATAAGGGTCTGGTATAGATTTTGGGGGAGTCCCTCTTACGCTCACCCTTATAAGGGTCTGGTATAGATTTTGGGGGGGAGCCCCTCTTACGTTCTCCCCAGAAAAGGCTTGGATAAGGGTCTGGTATAGATTTTGGGGGAGTCCCTCTTACGCTCACCCTTATAAGGGTCTGGTATAGATTTTGGGGGGGAGCCCCTCTTACGTTCTCCCCAGAAAAGGCTTGGATAAGGGTCTGGTATAGATTTTGGGGGGGCCCTCTTACTCTCACCCAAGATAAGGCTTGGATAAGGGTCTGGTATAGATTTTGGGGGGACCCTCTTACGCTCACCCGGATAAGGGTCTGGTATAGATTTTGGAGGGGGGGGGCCCTCTTACGTTTTCCCCAGAAAAGGGTTGGATAAGGGTCTGGTATAGGTTTTTTTTTGGGGGGGGGCCCTCTTATGCTCGCCCCACATAAGGCTTGGATAAGGGTCTGGTATAGATTTTGGGGGGGGCCCTCTTACGTTCTCCCCAGAAAAGGCTTGGATAAGGGTCTGGTATAGATTTTGGGGGGCCCCTCTTACACTCGCCCCAGATAAGGCTTGGATAAGGGTCTGGTATAGATTTGGGGGGGGGGGGCCCTCTTATGCTTGCCCCAGATAAGGCTTGGATAAGGGTCTGGTATAGATTTTGGGGGGGGGGCCCTCTTACGTTCTCCCCAGAAAAGGCTTGGATAAGGGTCTGGAATAGATTTGGGGGGGGCCCTCTTACGTTCTCCCCAGAAAAGGCTTGGATAAGGGTCTGGTATAGATTTTGGGGGGGCCCTCTTACGTTCTCCCCAGAAAAGGCTTGGATAAGGGTCTGGTATAGATTTGGGGGGGGGGCCCTCTTACATTCTCCCCAGAAAAGGCTTGGATAAGGGTCTGGTATAGATTTTGGGGGGGACCCCACGCCATTTACAAAGAATCTTGACTTGAGGTTACCCTTAAAATCCATACCAGACCCAAATGGCGTGATATGGATGGGGGGGAGGGGGGGCACGCTGTTTGTTTTTCTTTTTTTTCCATTGCCGGCATTCTTTTGTTTACATTCAGCTATCAGCGAGGAAACCCAGACAGCTGATGAGTCTTCTCTGCACCCTCCTTAACAACCAGCTGTTCTTCAAATTGACTTCGGATTGGTCGATACATTTTTAACCAATTCGAATTTAAATCGTTATTAAAATTTGGAATTTGTTAGAATATTAATAAATGAAACGAAACTAAACAAATTCTGAAACATCTGAACTTCTGTCTGAACAATGTTACATCTCTCTATCTCCCGTCTGATCGATGTTTATAAACAATGTTACTTTGTATCTCTCTATCTCCCGTCTGATCGATGTTTATAAACAATGTTACTTTGTATCTCTCTATCTCCCGTCTGATCGATGTTTATAAACAATGTCACTTTGTATCTCTATCTCTCGTCCGATCGATGTTTATAAACAATGTTACTTTGTATCTCTCTATCTCCCGTCCGATCGATGTTTATAAACAATGTTACTTTGTATCTCTATCTCCCGTCTGATCGATGTTTATAAACAATGTTACTTTGTATCTCTCTATCTCCCATCTGATCGATGTTTATAAACAATGTTACTTTGTATCTCTATCTCCCGTCTGATCGATGTTTATAAACAATGTTACTTTGTATCTCTCTATCTCCCGTCCGATCGATGTTTATAAACAATGTTACTTTGTATCTCTATCTCCCGTCCGATCGATGTTTATAAACAATGTTACTTTGTATCTCTCTATCTCCTGTCCGATCGATGTTTATAAACAATGTTACTTTGTATCTCTCTGTCTCCCGTCTGATCGATGTTTATAAACAATGTTACTTTGTATCTCTATATCTCCCGTCTGATCAATGTTTATAAACAATGTTACTTTGTATCTCTCTATCTCCCGTCCGATCGATGTTTATAAACAAAGTTCCTGATAGGTGCCTTAAAATTGCAGCGGCACTCTGGGACACCCCAGTACAACAGCACACAACTTTATTTAAAAACAAAGGTCCTACACTCAGGACATATTTATAACGTAACGTAACCAAAACATTCACCGGCCGTGATTCAATCATTGTCATGCAAAACACATGAACCAGGAAGATTCACCTGCAGCCAATGTTTGTCGAACGTCACAATAAACTGCTTTACAAATATTCCCCTTGGACGCCATTGAGGGAACATTGGACAGTGAGACTCTTTGGTCACTAGATGGCGCTGCAGGATTAGAATTATTCTGATGTATCATTTTGTTACTTTTTGTTTCTTTTTATACATCCTGGTATATTCCGCTGCTGAAGAGTAACAGCGACCAATCGGCTCGGGACTTCTCCGACACCCAGAACCGGTTCCCTCCTGCAAATGGTGTCAAAAGCAAATGCTCTTATCCAGGGGCAGACTAAGGAGCACTTGGGCACAGCCCGAGGGCCCAGGGTCAGTAGGGGGCCCCATGAAATGCCCCTGGTACATTTTTCATAGGCTTTTTTGAATTTGGGCAAGGACACAGGGGCCCCATGATCCCCTATTGCCCGGGGGCCCCATGAGTTGTCAGTCCGCCCCTGACAGTGACCAATCAGCTCAGGACTTCTCCGACACCCAGAACAGGTTCCCTCCAGCAAATGGTGTCAAAAGCGAATGCTCTTGTCATGTAACCACCTCTGCTCTGCTTTACTGCTGCAGAAAAGAAGGTGGACGGCAGCCGAGCTTCCCGTAATCCTCCCCTCCCCCCCCATCAATCTCAGTTCACAGATCAGATCGGGATAATCAAACTATTACCTTACAAAATGTACGACTCCGTTCGCACCGCACACAAATCGCATGTGATCTGCACAGGAATGCGGCGCAGTTCCGAATGTGCCGCACCGCATCAGTGTGAACCCGGGCTTTTGGGCCGGTTCACACTATAGAAACGCAGTCTAGATGCGTTCCAGATGCGTTTTCGCATGCACGTTTTTGACGCATTTATGACGCGCTCCAGTGTGTTTTTATGCATTCCAGTTCATTTTTTCCTCCTCTCTTTTTCTTCGATGTAAATAGCGACATTTGTGTTTTTGGTGCATTTTGGTGCGTTTTTGATGCGTTTTACCGCGTTCCAGTACAGTTCTGTGCAGAAAAATGCAGCCTGTTCTACTTTTTTTTCTGCATCCAGAACGCACTGGAGCTGCAAGCGCTGATGTGAACTACGACACTGACCACCATATCAGTGACTTTCTGTGCGTTTTGGATGCAGAAAAAAAGCAATTGAAACGCATGGAGTGTGAACTGGCCCTTAATAGGGACATGTGAGTTCCAGTGTGTTTTTTATGCATTTTATCGCGTTCCAGTGCAGTTCTGTGGAGAAAAAATGCCGCCTGTTCTACCTTTTTTTTTCTGCAACCGGAACGCACTGGAACTCCAAGCGCTGATGTGAACTATGACACTGAACACCATATCACCTACTCTGTGCGTTTTCAATGCACAAAAAAAGCAACTGAAACGCATGGAGTGTGAACTGGCCCTTAATGGGGACATGTGAGTTCCAGTACATTTTTGATGCATTTTATCACGTTCTAGTACAGTTCAGTGAAGAAAAAATGCAGCCCGTTCTACTTTTGTTTCTGCATCCGGAACGCACTGGAACTGCAAGCGCTGATGTGAACTATGACACTGACAACCATATCACCGACTTTCTGTGCATTTTGGATGCAGAAAAAAAGCAAGTGAAACGCATGGAGTGTGGACTGGTCCTTAATGCGGCTTTCTTCTGCTCTCTCAGTGCTGCTTTCCTGAACCTCCAGTCTTATTTATTTTAGGTACTTATATAGCACCGTCAATTTATGCCGCACTTTACATATATATTGTACATTCACATCAGTCCCCGCCCCCGAGGAGCGTACAGTCTAAGGTCCCTAACTTACATTCATACATACACATACTAGGGACAATTTAGACCGGATCCAATTCACCTCCCAGCATGTGTTTGGAGTGTGAGAGGAAACCAGAGTACCTGGAGGAAACCCACGCAGGCACAGGGAGAACATGCAAACTCCAGGCAGGTGGTGCCATGGTTGGGATTTGAACCAACGACCCGAGTACTGCCAGGGGGAAGTGCTAACCACTCAGCCACTGTGCTGCCCGTCTTCCCACTAACCACTTCTTGTCCCTTCGTAGTTTATAAATGGCGGCAGGCTGAAGTGGTCATACATGGATCATAATTGGATCGTGACTTCCTTTGTGATAGCAATAAAGTTGATCATCAAAAAATGTGTTAAAAAAATCTTAATAAAAAAATTAATTAAAACCATTTGAAAGCGCCCCGTCCTCGCATCCCCACGCACAAAGGCAAATGCGCTCGTCGGTCCGGCACACATAAACGGCGGTCACACCACATTGTGAGGTATCGCCGCGATTTTTAGGTACTGTCGTCTGGCACCGTCCCACGGGCGCGCACAGTTTTGAAGCGTGACATGTTAGGTGTCTATTTACTCGGCACAACGTCATCCTTTATAGTTCACCAATCAGTTGGGCGTTATATTGTGTTTTTGTGCATTAGCATTCATTAAAGTGTATTTTTTTCCCCAAAAAATTGCATTTGAAAAACCGCTGCACAAATATCCTGGGGCATAAAACATTGCAACAGCCATCATTTTATTCTCTAGGGCCTCCGCTTAAAAATATTTAATGTTTGGGCGTTCTAAGCAATTTTCTAACTTGTAACAGGAATTTCCTCTCCTGTCAGCAGGGGGCACCATTGTACTACACAAGCAAGGATTTGTAACAGGATTTCCTCTCCTACCAGCAGGGGGCACCATTGTACCAAGTCAGCAAGGATTTGTAGCAGGAATTCCATCTCCTGTCAGCCGGGGTCACCATAGTACCACATAAGCATGGATTTGTAGCAGGAATTCCCTCTCATGCCAGTAGGGGGCCCCATTGTACCACATAAGCAAGGATCTGTAGCAGGAATTCCCTCTCCTGTCAGCAGGGGGCGTTCTAAGCAATTTTCTAACTTGTAACAGGAATTCCATATCTGTCAGCAGGGGGCACCATTGTACCACATAAGCAAGGATTTGTAGCAGGAATTCCCTCTCCTGTCACCAGGGGGCACCATTGTACCACATAAGCATGGATTTGTAGCAGGAATTCTAAAACATAAATAATGATATGTATCTAATATACATATGCGTGCCGCGCTCCATATAAATAACAGAACTAAATATATTAAGTGATGGTGATAATAACGTGGAAAACACAGTGCTACATCCAAGTGCAACATAAACATGAGATGTGTAAAGATATGATTCTGCCAATATGTATAACAGTCCTCTTTACACTTCTTTCATTATTCCAGTGACAGGTGAAGTATATAGTGCCACACTCCTGTGCTCTGTGGATGGATGTGCGCTCACCTCCTTGTCAGCCAGACAAGCTGGCTAGACACACTTTTTGTCCTCACTGGACAAGATGGGAATCTTTGCTTTGTCTGCGTGTCTCCATCCAGTGCTGGGTTACCTATTTGCCACCAGAGGTCTCCCTCCTTCCACACTGGGGTCTCAATGGATTTCTTATGGGGATGGTGTAAATGGTTTTTCTCCTCTCAATAGCACCATGTAAAAGACAAAAAACCACCAATGGTGCCTTATCCTTTGCTTGGCCAGAGCCCATTTATTGTAAAAGAAACGCCACTCACATTATAATCCAACAGTTCAGTAGTTAGCCGGCGTGTGTATCAGTCCTGTGTTGCTGGCACCGCTCGTCCACCGCGGCATAGTGACGTCAGAGCCCCTCCCCTACGCGTTACGCCACAGGGTCACGTGGCTTCATCAGGGGGATAATACTAAAACGTCACTGCGCTCTGCTCTCTATATATAGAGACAGTCGGCGCCATTTTTTTGTAGTCCGCTTGGGCGCGGCCATTTTCCCATGGTCTGTGTGCACCTATTTATCTCTGATGTGTGTGATGCACATCAGGAGTTGTTATCTAGATAACGGATCTAATATTCTTTATTCTGACTGGATTGTCACATTGCACCAGCCCCCAGGGTCATGAGACACACGTAGCTTTACAAGTGAATGGGCTTAATACACTAACCGAATGGCATAATAATAACTTTTAAAAACATTCTATATTTTATTTAAATATATGCTAGTATAAAACCATATTGCAATAAAGTAATCCCTACCAGATAAAATGTATAAATGTGTGTGCCTAGAAATTGCCACACCCATATATATATGTACTACAATATTAAAATTACATAAACATGTGATATAAAAAGACCTTACGGTATAAAATACATATGTGGGCAATAAAATAATAAAATACATATTAATACAAATCCAAATACCCAATAAACCATCAGAGGCCCTCATGTGCGCCTCCTGCCACCCAATACCCTTTTCTGTGTCCTTTCTTTATTAATAATCCTATTCATATATCACTACAACATCCACTATACCTATCCTTTTAATGTATAATGGGAGCCAATTTCTATGATTTAACTATACTTTATTAATAATAGGTAGTGATATGGGTCCTATCTGTATCTCTTAATAATACCCCTCTCCATGTACTAATTACAAGTAGGTGATTGTTTTAGAGTCCCTATAGGGGTAAATATCTACTGAGTCACACTGCTCTTTACATATTACTAATGAAACACGTTAAATCAAATTCCTTGTTCAAACCATATGGGGCCATGCATTTCATTTCATAAATCCATTTGGATTCTTTTTTACTAATCTCCCGTACCAGATTGTCGCCTCTCCAATGTCTATTATGCTTCTCTATTCCCCAAAATTGTAATTTGGATGCATCTTTGTTATGGCATTGTCGGAAGTGGTCTGAAACATAGTGGTATTTATATCCTCTGTTAATGTTGTACACATGCTCCTTAATGCGTTCTTTTAGCGCTCTTTTAGTTCTACCAATGTATAAGAGGTTGCATGGACATTTTAGCGCATACACTACTCCCTTCGTTTCACACGTTATAAATTGTTTAATTTTATATTCCTTGTTATTATGTGTATTAGAAAATGTGAATCTCCGTCTCGGGTTAGCTACGACTCTCTTGCATCCATAACACCTCCCGCATGCATAGAACCAATTTATAACGTGTGAAACGAAGGGAGTTAAGGAGCATGTGTACAACATTAACAGAGGATATAAATACCACCATGTTTCAGACCACTTCCGACAATGCCATAACAAAGATGCATCCAAATTACAATTTTGGGGAATAGAGAAGCATAATAGACATTGGAGAGGCGACAATCTGGTACGGGAGATTAGTAAAAAAGAATCCAAATGGATTTATGAAATGAAATGCATGGCCCCATATGGTTTGAACAAGGAATTTGATTTAACGTGTTTCATTAGTAATATGTAAAGAGCAGTGTGACTCAGTAGATATTTACCCCTATAGGGACTCTAAAACAATCACCTACTTGTAATTAGTACATGGAGAGGGGTATTATTAAGAGATACAGATAGGACCCATATCACTACCTATTATTAATAAAGTATAGTTAAATCATAGAAATTGGCTCCCATTATACATTAAAAGGATAGGTATAGTGGATGTTGTAGTGATATATGAATAGGATTATTAATAAAGAAAGGACACAGAAAAGGGTATTGGGTGGCAGGAGGCGCACATGAGGGCCTCTGATGGTTTATTGGGTATTTGGATTTGTATTAATATGTATTTTATTATTTTATTGCCCACATATGTATTTTATACCGTAAGGTCTTTTTATATCACATGTTTATGTAATTTTAATATTGTAGTACATATATATATGGGTGTGGCAATTTCTAGGCACACACATTTATACATTTTATCTGGTAGGGATTACTTTATTGCAATATGGTTTTATACTAGCATATATTTAAATAAAATATAGAATGTTTTTAAAAGTTATTATTATGCCATTCGGTTAGTGTATTAAGCCCATTCACTTGTAAAGCTACGTGTGTCTCATGACCCTGGGGGCTGGTGCAATGTGACAATCCAGTCAGAATAAAGAATATTAGATCCGTTATCTAGATAACAACTCCTGATGTGCATCACACACATCAGAGATAAATAGGTGCACACAGACCATGGGAAAATGGCCGCGCCCAAGCGGACTACAAAAAAATGGCGCCGACTGTCTCTATATATAGAGAGCAGAGCGCAGTGACGTTTTAGTATTATCCCCCTGATGAAGCCACGTGACCCTGTGGCGTAACGCGTAGGGGAGGGGCTCTGACGTCACTATGCCGCGGTGGACGAGCGGTGCCAGCAACACAGGACTGATACACACGCCGGCTAACTACTGAACTGTTGGATTATAATGTGAGTGGCGTTTCTTTTACAATAAATGGGCTCTGGCCAAGCAAAGGATAAGGCACCATTGGTGGTTTTTTGTCTTTTACATGGTGCTATTGAGAGGAGAAAAACCATTTACACCATCCCCATAAGAAATCCATTGAGACCCCAGTGTGGAAGGAGGGAGACCTCTGGTGGCAAATAGGTAACCCAGCACTGGATGGAGACACGCAGACAAAGCAAAGATTCCCATCTTGTCCAGTGAGGACAAAAAGTGTGTCTAGCCAGCTTGTCTGGCTGACAAGGAGGTGAGCGCACATCCATCCACAGAGCACAGGAGTGTGGCACTATATACTTCACCTGTCACTGGAATAATGAAAGAAGTGTAAAGAGGACTGTTATACATATTGGCAGAATCATATCTTTACACATCTCATGTTTATGTTGCACTTGGATGTAGCACTGTGTTTTCCACGTTATTATCACCATCACTTAATATATTTAGTTCTGTTATTTATATGGAGCGCGGCACGTATATGTATATTAGATACATATCATTATTTATGTTTTAGTTTTCAACACAGTTTATGAGCTATGTGTATAGTGCTGAAGCACCAGTAGCAATTTATGGTTTAAAGTTATCACGCTAAGGGAATTATCTTGTTTTGGCTCACGAGTAATATATCACATTTTGTAGCAGGAATTCCCTCTCCTGTCACCAGGGGGCACCATTGTACCACATAAGCATGGATTTGTAGCAGGAATTCCCTCTCCTGTCACCAGGGGGCACCATTGTACCACATAAGCATGGATTTGTAGCAGGAATTCCCTCTCTTGTCACCAGGGGGCACCATTGTACCACATAAGCATGGACATTTAGCAGGATTTCCCTCTCCTACCAGCAGGGGGCACCATTTTACCACATAAGCAAGGATCTGTAACAGGAATTCCCTATCCTGTCAGCAGGGGTCACCATAGTACCACATAAGCAAGGATATGTAGCAGGAATTCCCTCTCTTGTCAGCAGGGGGCGTTCTAAGCAATTTTCTAACTTGTAACAGGAATTCCATATCTGTCAGCAGGGGGCACCATTGTACCACATAAGCAAGGATTTGTAGCAGGAATTCCCTCTCCTACCAGCAGGGGGCCCCATTGTACCACATAAGCAAGGACTTATAGCAGGATTTCCCTCTCTTTTCAGCAGGGGGCCCCATTGTACAACATAAGCAAGGACTTTTAGCAGGATTTCCCTCTCCTACCAGCAGGGGGCACCATTGTACCACATAAGCAAGGATCTGTAGCAGGAATTCCCTCTCTTGTCAGCAGGGGGCCCCATTGTACTACATA
The DNA here is from genome assembly GCF_062004578.1 of Staurois parvus. Taxonomy (NCBI): domain Eukaryota; kingdom Metazoa; phylum Chordata; class Amphibia; order Anura; family Ranidae; genus Staurois; species Staurois parvus. Next base: position 164,150 of record NW_028319044.1, read on the forward strand.
AGCATGGATTTGTAGCAGGAATTCCCTCTCTTGTCAGCAGGGGGCCCCATTGTACCACATAAGCATGGATTTGTAGCAGGAATTCCCTCTCCTACCAGCAGGGGGCACCATTGTACCACATAAGCAAGGACTTATAGCAGGATTTCCCTCTCTTTTCAGCAGGGGGCCCCATTGTACCACATAAGCAAGGACTTTTAGCAGGATTTCCCTCTCCTACCAGCAGGGGGCCCCATTGTACCACATAAGCAAGGACTTTTAGCAGGATTTCCCTCTCCTACCAGCAGGGGGCCCCATTTTACCACATAAGCAAGGATCTGTAACAGGAATTCCCTATCCTGCCAGCAGGGGGCACCATTGTACCACACAGTTTTGCACTTTTTTTTAAACATTGCAGTCTATGGCATTGAAGTCGCACCAAACAAGTAGTCCTTTCGGCTCAGTGACTGCTGTGACCCCAAAGTTGTGCGGCTTGCTTGCGACTTCCGTGATTTAAGTTTTACCAAAAGTGCAGAAAAGTAGCGCAAGGACCATTTTGTCGCTGCGACTTGAGTCACACTGATGGAAGAACCGGCCCACACTGCTGTGTTTTATCCAGCGACTTGTGCCACATAAAGTTGCATGACGAGTCAAAACCCTTGTAAATGGCTGGCGTCTTAATCGACGTGCCTCAAGTCGCAGTGAAAAAAAAAGGTTTCTGCGCTACTTTTTCTGTGATTTTGGTGCAACTTAATCGTCAAAGACGGTAAGGTTAACTCACAAAAATCGCAAGGAAGTCGCATGACTTTGGGGTCACAGCGGTAGGAACTGAGCCAAAAAAGAAGCTCCTGTATTACATTTCTGCATCTTTGATGCGACTTCAGTGTTAAAATCCCAAAAAGTGCAAGGATTGTTGCAAGCTGTCCAACTTTGATCGGGGGGGTTAACCAAAGCCCCACAACATCAAAGTTGCATGAAAGATGCGTTGAAGTCGCATCAAATCGCACTGCGAAGTTGCACGACTTTCAAACCACAGCAGTGTGAAGTGAACCTAAGACGACACCCGTTGAAATGACTGAGTGTTTGACTTGTCATGCGACTTTATCAAGCTGCATTGTTAAGTCGCAGCAGAGTGAACTGGGGCTTCCAGGCCGCTGCGACGTGAATCGCCTTAAGACAGCATCCAATAACAGCCCATTCACACTTGTGCGACTTGTCTTGCGACTTCAGGGTTCAAAGTCGCATGTCAAGTCGCACCCCATGTTTCCCAATGAGTACCGTTCACATCTGCGCAACTTCAAGTCGCAGAGGCTGGAAAGTAGTTTCAATAGACTTCACTGTAAACCCTCCAAAGTCGCATGAAAGTCGCACCTGAATGATATACATGCAACTTGTGTGCGACTTTGTACAGCACAATCATCTTTGGTCAAAGCCAAAGTTGCACAAAAGTCACGTCAAAAACATATCAAGTCACACCCCATGTCTCCCAATGAGTACCGTCCATATCTGTGCGACTTCAAAGTAGTAGTAGGCTTGAAAGTAGTTTCAATAGACTTCACTGTTAACCCTCAAAGGTCGCATGAAAGCCGCACCTGAATGATATACATGCAACTCGTGTGCGACTTTGAGCAGAACAATCATCCTTGGTCAAAGCCAAAGTCGCACAAAAGTCACACCCATCCACAGTCGCATCAAAGACGTATCAAGTCGTACTGAAAATCGCATGATTTTGAGGTTGCGCAAGTGTGAATGGAGCCTTCGATGAATATATTTTGACATGTCGTGCGACTTTTCGTGACGCAAGCCGCGTCGAGTTGCAGGATGAGTCGCCTAAGTGTGAACCGGGGCTAACGCCCTGTTTTTTCTTTTTTCTGTGATACCTCCATCTAGTGGCCAAACCCCGTAAGGACAATTCTAGGAAGTCGCTGTATTTGCCGATTTGCGTCCAGAATCGGTGGAGGCCGGGTGAATATCGGCACATTCGTCCAACTATGTGCATCAAACTTAATGCGCCAGCGGGCGTGGTGCAGGGGCGGACTGACCATTTGGAAAAAAGGGCACTGCCCGAGGGCCCGGGGTCAGTAGGGGGCCCCATGAGATGCCCCTGGTACCTTTTTCATAGGCTTTTTTGAGTTTGGGCAAGGACACAGGGGCCCCATGATCCCCTATTGCCCGGGGGCCCCATGAGTTGCCAGTCCGCCCCTGGCATGGTGTGAATGAGCCCCACGCAGACCCCCCACCCCACTCCCCTCCATTCTCCTTGCGCCGGCCCCATCTACGACAGAAATAGAGCGCGGCTCGGCGACAAGTGCGGGAAAAGATCGTGTCACAGCCGCACTTTATAACTCTTCAAACTGCAAGAGAGCTTAGCGACAGGTTTCCATGGTTACAGGAAGGCACTATGACACCGCTGCTCACCCCCCCCCCCTCGAAAAAAAAAGACACATCTGATAGGGAAATGACAAGGCAGATGGTGATTGAGGAACCGCCGCTGACGGGTTACTGGCCCGGATTGTAGTAAATCATTAGCGGCGCGTCAAATCCTTACAGGTGAGCGTCCGCGTCACGGGAATGACAAGGGGCGGGGATTTCATGGCTTCTGCGACAATTTGGGCCAATAAGTTACAGTGGAACTCCGACCAAAAAAAAGGGATATTTAATTCAATAATATAATCGAACCAAAAACACTGAAATGTGAAATAGAGCGCCAAGTTCGCACATCGCTGAGCTCAGTCGCAGAATCGTTTTCAGTGTCTGATGAGGAATTTCCCCCACCAATCATTATCACTCAATTCTGCAAGTGGTTCTGATTTACTATCGCTGTTCTCTAGCCGGTCTAAAACCGCGTCTGACCTAAAGGGACGCTTTTTGGACGCCATGGACGTTTCTCAGTTTCCAGGCAGAAAGGGTGGTAAAAATGCAGGCAGGGCGCCGGACAAAGCACTCGGGACACAATGTATGTGAAATGGTTTGATACAGGAATGTTATACGATGTGATTTTAGTGGATTTAGTGAATGTCACTTTTTGTCATTTTCAAATTTCCCGCCAGTTCCGTCCCCCGTACGTCCCGACGCTCGCAGGGAACGGAACCCGGAAGACAGATGCCGGCATCGGCCGGAGGAGATGGAGGGGACACTGCAGGGGGGACATCGCGGGAGCGCAGGACAAGGTAAATGATCGAGGGATCCCGGAGCAACGCTGCAGTGTATTCCCGAGTGTAGCTCGGGGGGGTTACCGCTTGTGGTGCTGAAACTTTACCCCGAGCTACACTCAGGAATACCTCCGGGGGGGTTAATCATAACAAAGAAAACAACAAAAGTGCTGTCTTATCAACCATAGATGGGTCAAAAATCGGCTGATTTTCGCACCATTAGTGGGTTAATTGGTCAGCCGTTTTTCGGGCTTTTTGCACATTTTTTTTATTAGACATGTTGGAAAATTCGCGGCCGATTTTGACGATCGGCCAATTTTCCCGGCAATGATGGGCATGAGCCGTGACCTGCAAGAAGAAGAAAAAGAAGAAGAAGAAAAAGAAGAAGAAAATAATAAAAAGAAGAAAATAAGAAGAAGAAAATAAGAAGAAGAAAAAGAAGAAAGGGAAGGAGAATAAGCAGAAAAAGAAATAGAAGAAAAAGAAGAAGAAGAAGAAAATAATAATAATAAGAAAAAGTAGAAGAGGAAGAAAAAGAAGAAGAAAAAGAAGAGGAAGGAGAAGAGGCAGAAAAAGAAATAGAAGAAGAAGAAGAAGAAGAAAAAGAAGAGGAAGAAGAAGAAGAAGAAAATATAAGAAGAAAATAAGAAGAAGAAAAAGTAGAAGAGGAAGAAAAAGAAGAAGAAAAAGAAGAGGAAGGAGAAGAGGCAGAAAAAGAAATAGAAGAAGAAGAAAAAGTAGAAGAAAAGAAGAGGAAGAAGAAGAAGAAGAAAAAGAATAATAATAATAAGAAGAAGAATCCAGTCCGCTAATATATTTTATATGAAAAAGTATTGCGGTTGCAACAATGTATCCATTTGTATCTGAATAAAAACATATGTATCCAAAATGGATACAAATGGATACATTGTTGCAACCGCAATACTTTTTCATATAAAATATATTAGCGGACTGGAATTCTTCTTCTTATTCTTCTTCTTATGTATTGCTCCCCTGTGTGCTCCCCTGTCTCTGCAAGGGACAGAAGTAATTATGGGGTTAAATGCCGGCCGTAGACGGGACGAAAATCGGACGATTTTTTTAACGTTGGTGGTAACGTCAGACGATCGAACAACCGATTTTTTTTTTTTTAAACCTCCGATTTTCAGCCTGTCTATGGCCTGCATTATATAGGTATTAGTTAATAAAGAACACCCGTCCTAATCAGCACTCCTGAATCCTGAGGATACGCCTACTAATACATTGTAACAAGACATATAAAACCATTGTATCAAAAGCAGTGATCCCAAAGAACAACAAGAAAGGAAGAAAAGAAAAAAGGAAAGTGAAGTGAAATAAAAAAGATAAACAAAGAAAGAGAAAAAGAAAAATGGATAAAAATAATTGTGAAAAAATAATTAGGAAAAAATTATAAATGAAAAATAGAATAACAAACACAGATAAAAGTGAGTAAATATCCCAAGAAGATATGGGATAAGAAGCCACATTAGTAAATAATCAAAATTTAAATATAAATATATACAAAAAAAACCCCATAAAAAATTGCATAAAAAAACAAAAACACAAAACGCATGTCTGCTTGGGATAAAATCACAAAAAACCATAACTATTCAGACCGGGTTGAATTAAAACAGCAGAAAAAAAAAAAAAAATATATATATATACCAAAAGTAATGCATCAAAAAACAAAAGGAACGCATCAAAGAAAAGAGAGAAAAAGAAAGGAAAATCCCAAAGGGAAAAGAGAGATGGTATTAAAGATGTGTGTGCGCATGAATCTGCACATGTAAGGTGCATGATGTGCCCCAATGAACATGCATCCAAATAAACTAAGTAATGAAATATATGAAAGGATACATATACATACATATAAACAATTCGATAAGTATAATAAAATACATATATACACACATACATATATATATGGATGCACACACATGTTCATATGCACACACATGTTCATATGCAGGGGTGAAGGGAACACCAGTGACAGGCTCTTTATCAATCATAAACATATGTGATGTCCCATTCATGGTTCAAACCCCGTGGAAGACGTGTATTGAGATGAAATATCCAGAATACCTCCCTTTTGCACAACCGCAAAAACGTATCACCACCTCTTCATCTACATCATCGTTAGATCGATCCACCAACATGTCGATTAGGTGATGAACACCGCAGAGAGAGGCCAGTAGGTGGCAGCGTTCAATGAGCAGTGCGCGCGTTAGTTGTGGTCAAGCGCACTTCTCTCTGCGCACTACACACACCATAGTCCATCCCGGGAGTGAGCATGAGAGGGTGGCTACGTTCCTACGTACAGCGGGACCATGGAGGATGAACGTAGCCACCCGCTAACAGGAAGTCCAATCGCCCAATGCATCTACTAACATAGATGCTGCAAAACAAATGGCTCCGTGCAGCATGATTGCGCAGAAGAGTCAGGGACTTTCTTTCCCGTATGAAGGGCAGCCGCCCACATGGAAGAAACATATATTTTAATATACTTTAAAAATATTATTCCCAAAAATATTGACATATATTTGAAATACTACAATTTTGGCCGTATTCAATATACTTCAAAATTGGCTGCCCCCCACCACAACCGGCACCCTCCTCCAGCCCCCTCCACCGCCACTAAAATTGGCTGTCCCCCACCACAACCGGCACCCCCCTCCAGCCCCCTCCACCGCCACTAAAATTGGCTGTCCCCCACCACAACCGGCACCCCCTCTAGCCCCCTCCACCGCCACTAAAATTGGCTGCCCCCCACCACAACCGGCACCCCCTCTAGCCCCCTCCACTGCCACTAAAATTGGCTGCCCCCCACCAAAACCGACACCCCCCTCCAGCCCCCTCCACTGCCACTAAAATTGGCTGTCCCCCACCACAACCGGCACCCCCCTCCAGCCCCCCTCCACCGCCACTAAAATTGGCTGTCCCCCACCACAACCGGCACCCTCCTCCAGCCCCCTCCACCGCCACTAAAATTGGCTGTCCCCCACCACAACCGGCACCCTCCTCCAGCCCCCTCCACCGCCACTAAAATTGGCTGTCCCCCACCACAACCGGCACCCTCCTCCAGCCCCCTCCACCGCCACTAAAATTGGCTGTCCCCCACCACAACCGGCACCCTCCTCCAGCCCCCTCCACCGCCACTAAAATTGGCTGTCCCCCACCACAACCGGCACCCCCCTCCAGCCCCCTCCACCGCCACTAAAATTGGCTGTCCCCCACCACAACCGGCACCCCCCTCCAGCCCCCTCCACCGCCACTAAAATTGGCTGTCCCCCACCACAACCGGCACCCTCCTCCAGCCCCCTCCACCGCCACTAAAATTGGCTGTCCCCCACCACAACCGGCACCCCCCTCCAGCCCCCTCCACCGCCACTAAAATTGGCTGTCCCCCACCACAACCGGCACCCCCCTCCAGCCCCCTCCACCGCCACTAAAATTGGCTGTCCCCCACCACAACCGGCACCCCCCTCCACCGCCACTAAAATTGGATGCCCCCCACCACAACCCGCACCCCCCTCCAGCCCCCTTCACCACCACTAAAATTGGGCACCTCACTGGGCACCGCCACCGCCACTCTCCACCAACCAGCCCCCACCATCACCACTAAAATTGGCTGTCCCCCCACTACAACCACCCCCCCGGGCCCCCACTAAAATTGGCTGCTACTAAAATTGGCTGCTACTAAAATTGGCTGCCCCCCCACCACAACCAGCACCCCCTCCGGGCCTTCTCTGCTGCTACTAAAATTGGCTGCCCCACACCACAACCAGCACCCCCTCTGGGCCTTCTCCAATGCTACTAAAATTGGCTGCCGCCTACCCACAACCAGCACCCCTCTCCAGCCCCCTCCACCGCCACTAAAATTGGGCACCTCACTGGGCACCGCCACTCTCCACCAACCACCACCACTAAAATTGGCTGCCCCCCACTACAACCCCCCCCGGCCCCCACTAAATTTGGCTGCTCCTCACCACAACCAGCACCCCCTCTGGCCTTCTGCGCTGCTACTAAAATTGGCTGCCCACCCACCACAACCTGGACCCCCCTCCAGCCCCCTCCACCACCACTAAAATTGGCTGCCCCCTACTACAACCCCCTCCCCACGGCCCCCACTAAAATTGGTTGCTGCCCACCACAACCAGTACCCCCTCCAGGCCTTCTCCACTGCTACTGAAATTGGCTGCTCCCCACCACAACCAGGACCCCCCTTCAGCTCCCTCCACCACCACTGAAATTGGGCACCTCCCTGGGCCAAACCACAGCCACTCTCCACCAACCATCCCCCCCGGCCCCTCCCACCACTAAAATTGGCTGCTACCCACCACAACCAGCACCCCCCCCAGCCCACACCGCCGCTCCACTAAAATTGGGTGCCACCCCACCACAACAAGTACCCCCATCCGGCTCCCTCCACCGTCACTAAAATTGGGCACCTCCCTGGCTCGCCGCTGCCACTCTCCATCAGCCTCCCAACCCAAACTCTCCACCCTGAGCTCTGCTGGCACCACTCACCGCCAACCACCCCCCCGGCTCCCCCTACCGCCACCAAGCACTAACCTTAACCTCTTCCGAAAGTAGCCGGCCATCCCCAGAGGCAAGCCCAGTGTCTTCCTTCCTTGTGCAGGAAGTATACACCCTCCAGCAGCATGAAGCCTCCTCAGATTCCATGGCGGAGCCTCGCCAGGTTCCCATCCCTGCCCCATGTGTCCCTTCTTCCATGAGGCAGTGCCACCCCCATTAAAAATTGCTGTCCCAGGCAAACACCTTGTTTTCCCCCCCAGTAAACACACCACTGAGTATGATGGCGAACACCATGTTGCACCATATGAAGCACCTGCACCTTCTCAAAAATAACAGTTCACTATGTTGCATTGACGTGAACGGGCACCATAGAGAATAATGTGATTTCCATTGTCCTGTATGGTCGTGTGACCGGTGGTGCACTTAGTTCTTGTGCTGCCCCTCCACCACTCTCCACCAAACCCCCCCTGAGCCCTGCCGCCGTCACTCTACACCCCCTGGCTCCCACTGCCGCCACTAAAATTGGCTGCTCCCCACAACAACCAGCACCCCCTCTGGCCTTCTCCGCTGCCACTAAAATTGGCTGCACCCCACCACAACCAACACCCCCTTCCAGCCCCCTCCACCGCCACTAAAATTGGCTGCTCCCTACCACAACCAGCACCCCCTCTGGCCTTCTCCGCTGCCACTAAAATTGGCTGCCCCCCACCACAACCAACACCCCCTTCCAGCCCCCTCCACCGCCACTAAAATTGGCTGCTCCCTACCACAACCAGCACCCCCTCTGGCCTTCTCCGCTGTAACTAAAATTGGCTGCCCCCCACCACAACCAACACCCCCTTCCAGCCCCCTCCACCGCCACTAAAATTGGCTGCTCCCTACCACAACCAGCACCCCCTCTGGCCTTCTCCGCTGTAACTAAAATTGGCTGCCCCCCACCACAACCAACACCCCCTTCCAGCCCCCTCCACCGCCACTAAAATTGGCTGCTCCCCACAACAACCAGCACCCCCTCTGGCCTTCTCCGCTGTAACTAAAATTGGCTGCCCCCCACCACAACCAACACCCCCTTCCAGCCCCCTCCACCGCCACTAAAATTGGCTGCTCCCCACAACAACCAGCACCCCCTCTGGCCTTCTCCGCTGCCACTAAAATTGGCTGCCCCCCGCCACAACCAGCACACCCCTCCAGCCCCCTCCACCACCACTAAAATTGGGCACCTCACTGGGCCCCGCAGTCGCCATTCTCCACCAACCAGGTTGGTGGGGACCAGTCCTGTCAGACAGCATCGCCCAACGTAGTCCCAACTCTAGGACAAGGCAAAAATTTAGAATAAAATATTTCAAAAGCTGCGCCTGCTTTCCCCGTAAGAACAAAATTGAAGATGTCGCCCGAATCTCTACAAACACATATGGCACCCGAACCCTGATCCAAGGACCACTGACAGGGAAACCAGGGACACATCAAGGAGTAATTCCAAGGACAACCGTTCCTGAAAATAAAGACAGGTTTGGCATGTGAATAAGCCCTTGGGGTTCACAATGTCAAAGTTCAAACCTGCTTGTTAAATGCGAAATTCCCAAAATGAAAAAGAAAAAAAAAAAGAAAAACGTAGAAACGCCTTCCAACATTTATTGATGATGAAGAGGAAGACTATCTGGTGCTCACATCGATATGAGAAAATATTTTCCTTGAAGCCGATCCCCGGGAGAGCCGCTTCCTCTCCTCAGTCAAGGTCTATTTAATAACCTATTTGCTCCATAGCAGGCGGGTGTCAGTAACTTCATTTTTGTGACAATCCCCGGACGGCCGTCCTGTAATTGCTGTGCACTCATAACAGATTATCTCAGCATCGCGACAGATACGGCGACGGGAAGACGCACAATTAAAGCCGCGTCGCGTCCACTAAAAATCATTACTATCTGAAAACCTATTAATCTCGCGGCAGGGCTTTCATCACTTTCATATGGCACAGCACCTGGATCATATAGTATACAGAATGTATATATATATAAAATACAAGTTGGATTACAATTTCTTCCATAGCCATGGAAACTCACCAAGAGCAGTTACCGTGTCTGTGTGCGCCGATCTTTATTTTACAAGAAATCTGTTGAGTATTAAAGTGAGATTGATACTGTTACTGTTTTATGGCAGGAAAACTGCCATAGTTTGAATGCAGCCAAGGAGCACTAAATTTAATGGGAAGCTCCTGCTTAGGGCAGGGTGGCTACATAAAAGAAAAGGGTCACCTTATGTATTGTCCCTATGTATGAACAAGAAGAAGGACTACCAAGGGGATGTGGTAGTAGGCAGAAGTAGACAACCACACTTAGGTCTGTCATTGGTTGGTTTTCTCTGAACCAAGTGTGGTTGTCTACTTCTGCCTACTACCACCTGCCCATGGTAGTGCTTTTTAAAATGTCCTTCTTCTTGTTCATACATAGGGACCATACATAAGGTGACCCTTTTCTTTTATGTAGCCACTCTGCCATAAGCAGGAGCTCCCCCTTAAATTTAGTGCTCCTTGGCTGCATTCAGCTAGAACTCAACTGGTTGATATGTCTCTGGTTGGTCTTCCCTAAACCCAGAATGATTGTCCACTTGTACCTACTACCAGGTGCCCCTGCTAATAGAGTAGGAACTCTAGGATCTCAACTGATAGGTCTGTCATTGGTTGGTGTTCTCTGAACCATCAGTTGAGATCCTAGAGCTGAATGCAGCCAAGGAGCACTAAATTTAAGGGGAAGCTCCTGCTTAGGGCAGGGTGGCTACATAAAAGAAAAGGGTCACTTTATGAATGGTCCCTATGTATGAACAAGAAGGACTACCATGGGCATGTGGTAGTAGGCAGAAGTAGACAACCACACTTAGGTCTGTCATTGGTTGGTGTTCTCTGAACCAAGTGTGGTTGTCTACATCTGCCTACTACCACCTGTCCATGGTAGTGCTTTTTAAAACGTCCTTCTTCTTGTTCATACATAGGGACCATACATAAGGTGACCCTTTTCCTTTATGTAGCCACCCTGCCCTAAGAAGCAGCTCCCCCTTAAATTTAGTGCTCCTTGGCTGCATTCAGCTAGAGCTCAACTGGTTGGTATGTCTCTGGTTGGTCTTCCCTAAACCCAGGATGATTGCCCACTTGTACCTACTACCAGGTGCCCCTGCTAATAGAGTAGGAACTCTTGGATCTCAACTGATAGGTCTGTCATTGGTTGGTGTTCTCTGAACCAAGTGTGGTTGTCTACTTCTGCCTACTACCACCTGTCCATGGTAGTGCTTTTTAAAATGTTCTTCTTCTTGTTCATACATAGGGACCATTCATAACGTGACTCTTTTCTTTTATGTAGCCACCCTGCCCTAAGCAGGAGCTTCCCCTTAAATTTAGTGCTCCTTTGCTGCATTCAGCTAGAGCTCAACTGGTTGATATGTCTTTGGTTGGTCTTCTCTAAACCCAGCATGATTGTCCACTTGTACCTACTACCAGGTGCCCCTGCTAATACAGTAGGAACTCTTGGATCTCAACTGATAGGTCTGTCGTTGGTTGGTGTTCTCTGACCCAAGTCTGGTTATCTTCTTCTGCCTACTACCACCTGTCCATGGTAGTGCTTTTTAAAATGTCCTTCTTCTTGTTCATACATAGGGACCATTTATAAGGTGATTCTTTTCCTTTATGTAGCCACTCTACCCTAAGCAGGAGTGTCCCCTTAAATTTATTGCTCCTTGACTGCATTCAGCTAAAGCTCAACTGGTAGATCTATCTTTGGTTGCTCTTCCCTAAACTCAGTGCTATTTTCTACTACATTTCGCCAGGGATTACCCATAATAGAAAGTATAAAGAAGAAACAGGGCTAGAATATGACATTTTATGTTGTTCCCTGGCCAACCACCAGAAGGCTTGCTGCCAGTGGTGCATGCTGGGGAAGGGTTTGAATATTTGCCTCAACCTTGTGAAAGAGTCTTCTTCTCCTTTCCAGGCCCTGGCCTAAGCAAGGGTTTTGTAAGAACACAATATTGGGGAGCTGATCTTGGATCTTAGTTTTTCTAAGTTGGTAGTGGTTTTGGTTGAATGGATCTAAGCTGCTCAGGAGACACAAAGTGGTGGGATAGACCCACAAACCTGGGACCCAACCTACTTGAGGAGATTAAGAGAATAGAGGGACCCAAGTGCCTAATGATCAATAACATAGTCACAACCAGTAGAAAATAATTTCCAATGATTTTCGAGGTCCAAGGCATCCACCTTCATATGTATAAATCATATATGATTTATGTATATATCTGTATTCCTGCCTTGAGGATGGCTGGATGGGATGCTTTGGGCCCCTGGGGGAGGGCTGTGCCAGTAATACTGTCCTCGACCTGCTGCCCAGGAAGGGCCTACACGTGCTTGGAAGACTAGATCTGGGTTTAAGTCTGAAGCTTGCCCTGCCTGGAATACAGGAAGCTTGTCCAGGGACAGACTAGCAGAGGAGACTAACAGATGCCTGCTGCCCAGGAAGGGCCTACACGTGCTTGGAAGACTAGATCTGGGTTTAAGTCTGAAGCTTGCCCTGCCTGGAATATAGGAAGCTTGTGCAGGGACAGACTAGCAGAGGCCTGCTGCCCAGGAAGGGCCTACACGTGCTTGGAAGACTAGATCTGGGTTTAAGTCTGAAGCTTGCCCTGCCTGGAATACAGGAAGCTTGTCCAGGGACAGACTAGCAGAGGAGACTAACAGATGCCTGCTGCCCAGGAAGGGCCTACACGTGCTTGGAAGACTAGATCTGGGTTTAAGTCTGAAGCTTGCCCTGCCTGGAATATAGGAAGCTTGTGCAGGGACAGACTAGCAGAGGCCTGCTGCCCAGGAAGGGCCTACACGTGCTTGGAAGACTAGATCTGGGTTTAAGTCTGAAGCTTGCCCTGCCTGGAATACAGGAAGCTTGACCAGGGACATATTAGCAGAGGAGAAACCCTGCTGCTGGAGGTGTCCTAGAAAGCTGTGTGAAGCTGGAGTCTGGTAGATCATCTAGGAGATAAAATAAAGCCATCTGTTCACCAGCCAAAGTTCTGCAAGATAGGGAATTCTGGCCATGGAGTAAATTCTGGACTCGGTGTTGTGTTATGGGTATCTGGAACCCTATTCCTCTCTCCTTTCATTGAAATGGTGCCGACTAAACTCGTTGACTACCATTAAAATGACTGGTACCCAATATTTCAAACCCTACAATACTGTACATGCCAAGACACAGCCCTGAAAGGGAAATGACTGCCCAATGACCCTCTGGAGGTCCCAACAAGCCTTCAGGGGTAAGGAGGTGCTACATTTACAGAGATTGAATATGGAACCCCCTAAAAGCACTTGTACTTTGCCCTGTATGGCAAAACTAATGGTCATTAAAGAATGCATTAAAAGGTGGATGTGAACACCCAATACTGAGGTGGAAAGGAACAGGGTCAGGAATTATGGCAGGGAGATCTTATCTGCTCAAGGTATAAAAGTAGCTAGGACCTCATTGGGCCCATCACGCACCGGCTATAACAAAAATATTTTTTTATCGATGGTTTCTTTAATATCCTGAAGATTCTTTTGGGGACAGGATTCCTCTGGACAGTTATTCTGCAGCTCGCGTCTTTCACATGTCCTTGCCACAGCAGTCTAAACTCTGATTAGATCATCCCACTCCTATGTGGTCACCACCTGGCCGGTGTGTCTGCTGTCACATATGGAACGGCTTGAAATCCCGCCGCCAGTGTTGGCTGCTGTTCTGTAATATTTATATCTAGATCTCATTTCGGTGTGCCCACTGGTACCGTAGATAAGACTGACTTCTGTGAAAGACTAGACTAGAACTCTACTCCAAGGATCTCCATTCTCAGGAGGTCACCCCATACAAGTCTTTGAGGGCCCACTGTGCCTGTACCAGTGGTAAGATTCTGGCCAGAGGAGGAAAAGTTTGGAGAAGGCCATGGCTGTCCTACTCAGATAAATATGTAGCTGGGGTAGGGGAGTTTAGATCAGGAAGACTATCCAATCCAATCGGGGCGGACTGACAACTCATGGGGCCCCCGGGCAATAGGGGATCATGGGGCCCCTGTGTCCTTGCCCAAACTGAAAAAAGCCTATGAAAAAGGTACCGGGGGCATCTCATGGGGCCCCTTACTGACCTCGGGCCCTCGGGCAGTGCCCAAGTTTCCAAATGGTCAGTCCGCCCCTGAATCCAATCCAAGATATCACCAGCAAACCATGTTCAGATAAACAGACAGGACACTTTAGGGTCAACGGCATAACTAGAACCTTCACGACCCTGATGCAAGAAGCCATGAAGGTCCCCCCCCCCGACCTTTGGTCCCAAGGCCCTTCCCTCTAGGCTCAGGGCTCTTCTCACTGATCCCAGGGCCCATTACTCCCATTACAGGGCCATTTATTACAATCCCGCAGTGGGTCCCATTCGTGCTGTCTTGGGCAGGGTCAGTGCAAGGATTTTTGTCTAGATAGGTGCATTTTTTTCTGAACCCGATTCTCCTGCGAGACCTTAGCAGCAGCCAGCGGGAATATAGAAGGGCAGGCGGTAGCACAATGGGGGCACACAGGGGGGCTAACTTTAGGGTGGCAAGGGGGATGCTGGGTGCAGCCACAGGCACTTCCTGCCCCCCTCTGCACATTGTTTGACCACACTGAGAATAGGCGCCTACGCTATCTATTGCTGGCACCAGCCGTACTCTGGGGGCCAGGGGCGGACTGACAACTCATGGGGCCCCCAGGCAATAGGGAATCATGGGGCCCCTGTGTCCTTGCCCAGACTCAAAAAAGCCTATGAAAAAGGTACCAAGGGCATCTCATGGGCCCCCCTACTGACCCCGGGCCCTTGGGCAGTGCCCGAGTTTCCAAATGGTCAGTCTGCCCCTGCTGGGGGCCCTCCCACAGTGTCGGAACACCTGGGTCCAGTCTCAAGTGAGACCTTTACAACCCTGGTAGTTCCACCACTGGTCTATAACAGAAAACAACAATTTGAGGTCACTAAGAGCCTCTTCCTAAGGCAGCATGTAGGCAAGTGCAGATCGCTACTTGGTGACTCTGTACCAGAATAGTGTCTGGTTATATCAGACATTGTCATCAGCAGGAACGTATCTGCCGCGAGGCAAACGAGGCATTTGTCAGTGGCAGGCATTACACCTCATTGTCAATGTCATGAAAGGAACAGCCTCCAATCATTGGTGTCAGTGGGAGGAATAGTGCTCCATCATTGGTGTCAGTAGGAGGAATAGTGCCCCATCATTGGTGTCAGTGAGAGGAATAGTGCCCCATCATTGGTGTCAGTGGGAGGAATAGTGCTCCATCATTGGTGTCAGTGGGAGGAATAGCGCTCCATCATTGGTATCAGTGGGAGGAATAGTGCTCCATCATTGGTGACAGTGGGAGGAATAGCGCTCCATCATTGGTATCAGTGGGAGGAATAGTGCCCCATCATTGGTGTCAGTGGGAGGAATAGTGCCCCATCATTGGTGTCAGTGGGAGGAATAGTGCCCCATCATTGGTATCAGTGGGAGGAATAGTGCCCCATCATTGGTATCAGTGGGAGGAATAGTGCCCATCATTGGTGTCAGTGGGAGAAATAGTGCCCCATCATTGATGTCAGTGGGAGGAATAGTGCCCATCATTGGTGACAGTGGGAGGAATAGTGCCCCATCATTGGTGTCAGTGGGAGGAATAGTGCCCCATCATTGGTATCAGTGGGAGGAATAGTGTCCCATCATTGGTATCAGTGGGAGGAATAGTGCCCCATCATTGGTGTCAGTGGGAGAAATAGTGCCCCATCATTGGTGTCAGTGGGAGGAATAGTGCCCCATCATTGGTATCAGTGGGAGGAATAGTGCCCCATCATTGGTATCAGTGGGAGGAATAGTGTCCCATCATTGGTGTCAGTGGGAGGAATAGTGCCCCATCATTGGTGTCAGTGGGAGGAATAGTGCCCCATCATTGGTATCAGTGGGAGGAATAGTGCCCCATCATTGGTGTGAGTGGGATGAATAGTGCCCCATCATTGGTGTCAGTGGGAGAAATAGTTGTCAGTGGGAGGAGTAGTGCCCCATCATTGGTGTCAGTGGGGGGAAAAGTGCCCCAATCATTGGGGTCAGTGGGGGGAATAGTGCCCCATCATTGGTGTCAGTGGGAGGAATAGTGACCCATCATTGGTGTCAGTGGGGGGAATAGTGCCCCATCACTGGTGTCAGTGGGAGGAATAGTGCCCCATCATTGGTGTCAGTGGGAGGAATAGTGTCCCATCATTGGTGTCAGTGGGAGGAATAGTGCCCCATCATTGGTGTCAGTGAGAGGAATAGTGCCCCATCGTTGGTGTGAGTGGGATGAATAGTGCCCCATCATTGGTGTCAGTGGGAGGAATAGTGCCCCATCATTGGTATCAGTGGGAGGAATAGTGCCCCATCATTGGTGTCAGTGAGAGGAATAGTGCCCCATCATTGGTATCAGTGGCAGGAATAGTGACCCATCATTGGTGTCAGTGGGAGGAATAGTGCCCCATCATTGGTATCAGTGGGAGGAATAGTGCCCCATCATTGGTATCAGTGGGAGGAATAGTGCCCCATCATTGGTGTCAGTGGGAGGAATAGTGCCCCATCATTGGTGTCAGTGGGAGGAATAGTGCCCCATCATTGGTGTCAGTGGGAGGAATAGTGCCCCATCATTGGTATCAGTGGCAGGAATAGTGACCCATCATTGGTGTCAGTGGGAGGAATAGTGCCCCATCATTGGTGTCAGTGGGAGGAATAGTGCCCCATCATTGGTGTCAGTGGGAGGAATAGTGCCTCATCATTGGTGTCAGTGGGAGGAATAGTGCCCCATCATTGGTGACAGTGGGAGGAATTATGCCCCATCGCTATTGTTATGTGAGGAATAGCGCCGCAAAGGCCATATAAAGGCAAGCAAAGGGCCACACCTGACCTCCGGGTCGCAGTTTGGAGACCACTGCTCTAATCCTTTACTGCTGTATCCACAACTAAAAACTAGGGGTTTGGTTGGGATATTTATGTTCAACTTACATGTATTTTTTCTGCCTTGTATTGAACTGCATCAGGTTATTATCGCTCTGTAACATGCGGACATCTAGTGGTGGTTTAGAGTCTTATGCGATTCTCCCTCCTGTTTAGTGCTAGTTATACCATCCCTGTTTCCTCCATGTTCCCCTAGTCAGTGTCAGTACTTCACAGAGACAGGGCTTAGAAAGTCACTAGGGGTTATTTACTAAAACTAGAGAGCGCAAAATCTGGTGCAGCTCTGCAGAGAACCCAAAGAGCTTCCAGGTTTTATTGCCAAAAGCTTAATTGAACAACCTAAAGCTAGAAGCTGATTGGCTCCCATGCAATTGGAGTGCTCCAGTTTTAGTAAATCCCCCCATTGTCTTCTTACACTTCAAAAGTCTGGAAAAACATCCCCGTCACCAGGGGCGGACTGAAAACTCATGGGGCCCCCCGGGCAATCGGGGATCATGAGGCCCCTGTGTCCTCGCTCACACTCAAACCACACCCAAAAAAGCCTATGAAAGGTGCCAGGGGCATCTCATGGGGCCCCCTACTGACCCTGGGCCCTCGGGCAGTGCCCGAGTTCCCAAATGGTCAGTCCGCCCCTGGGGAAGCAAAAGGAAGTTGGATTCAATTCCACATCTTATGGAAGAGTTAAGCTGCCTGTGGATTGCGCCGAGTCAGCAGGTGACCATAATGTCTGGACAGAGCCGGGTCTAAGGAGGTTGGTCAACGCATAAAGCTTTTGAAACCAAACAATAATAATACGACGGATCCGTGTTTGCAGTCGGAACTCTTTAGTGAACACGTTCAGAAACCCTCCTAACCACGCCCATTTCATTTCAGAAACCCTCCTAACCACGCCCATTTCAGAAACCCTCCTAACCACACCCATTTCATTTCAGAAACCCTCCTAACAATGCCCATTTCATTTCAGAAACCCTCCTAAACCACGCCCATTTCATTTCAGAAACCCTCCTAACCACGCCCATTTCATTTCTGAAACCCTCCTAGCCACGCCCATTTCATGTCAGAAACCCTCCTAACCACGCCCATTTCATTTCAGAAACCCTCCTAACCATGCCTATTTCATGTCAGAAACCCTCCTAATTACGCCCATTTCATTTCAGAAACCCTCCTAACCACGCCCATTTCATTGCAGAAACCCTCCTAAACCACGCCCATTTCATTGCAGAAACCCTCTTAACCACGCCCATTTCATTGCAGAAACCCTCTTAACCACGCTCATTTCATTGCAGAAACCCTCTTAACCACGCCCATTTCATTGCAGAAACCCTCTTAACCACGCCCATTTCATTGCAGAAACCCTCTTAACCACACCCATTTCATTGCAGAAACCCTCTTAACCACGCTCATTTCATTGCAGAAACCCTCCTAAACCACGCCCATTTCATTGCAGAAACCCTCTTAACCACGCCCATTTCATTGCAGAAACCCTCTTAACCATGCCCATTTCATGTTAAAAACCCTCCTGACTACGCCCATTTCATTTCAGAAACCCTCCTGACCACTCCCATTTAATTTCAGAAACCCTCTTAACCACGCCCATTTCATGTCAAAAACCCTCCTAACCACGCCCATTTCATTTCGAAAGCCCTCCTAACCACGCCCATTTCATTTCTGACGGAACACCAAAGAGTGTCTGGATTACGCCTCGCGCGTCTCCCGAAAGCCAAATCAAAACTGGCGGCAAAATGATTTATTTGCAAATGACAGATCATAAAGATTGTTGAGGAGAAAAAAAAAAAAAAAGACTTAATTAATACGAGATTAATTGAGAGGAAAAATGATTTGATGGTTCGCATAGCAATTAGTAGGCTGAGCTTGTAATCACGCGTGTGTCAGCAGCTCATTAGCCGGCGAACGCGGAGAAGGGCGCGCGTTTACCAAACACAAAGCAAATTGCCGCTTCCGCTTTAATGTATATAATCGGCAAATAATACCAAATCAGATTAGATGGATAATTGGCGTAATTACCTCGCCGGTTATAACGAACACAATTAATTGCAGAGTGCTTGCTTACTTGAAAAGTAAAAAAAGGAATTTAAAGTGGTACTCCGGGTACGAGGCAGACACCAGGGCAGGAGCGAGAACGGGGGGCTCCCCCGCTCTGCAGATTGTTCCCGGACTCTTTACAATGGAAAGAATAAAAGTTATTAAATCTTCATCTCGTGATATATCATCCTGATCAGTAAGTTCTTATATACTACTAATGATATCTATAATAATAATAATAGTAATATAAAGAACTAATTATAATAAATAAATATACTAAAAAGAAGAAAAAATAAAAATAACAAAAAGTTCTTAAAACTACATCACGTTATATTATCCGGATCAGTCAGTTCTTGTATAAATAATAATAATAATAATAATAATAATAATAATAGGTTGAATAAATAACTAACTATAATAAATAAATATAGTAATAATAATGCAAAAAAAAAAAAAGAAGAAGATGATGAAGAAGTAGAAGGAAGAAGGAGGAAGAAGAAAGAAGAAGGAAGAGGAAGAAGGAAGAGGAAGGAAGAAGGAAGAAGAAGGAAGAAGGAAGAGGAAGGAAGAAGGAAGAAGAAGGAAGACGGAAGAAGGAAGACGAAGAAGAAGGAAGAAGGAAGAAGAAGGAAGAGGAAGAAATAAGGAAGAAGAAGAAGACGAAGGAAGAAGAAGGAAGAAGGAAGAGGAAGGAAGGAGGAAGAAGAAGAAGGAAGACAAAGAAGGAAGAAGTAGACGAAGAAGAAGGAAGAGGAAGAAGAAGGAAGAGGAAGAAATAAGGAAGAAGAAGAAGACGAAGGAAGAAGAAGGAAGAAGGAAGACGAAGAAGAAGAAGGAAGAAGGAAGAGGAAGGAAGAAGGAAGAAGTAGGAAGAAGAAGGAAGAAGAAGGAAGAGGAAGGAAGAGGAAGAAGTAGGAAGAAGAAGGAAGAAGAAGGAAGAAGGAAGAGGAAGGAAGAGGAAGAAGTAGGAAGAGGAAGAAGGAAGAAGGAAGAAGAAGGAAGCAGGAAGAGGAAGGAGAAGGAAGAAGGAAGAGGAATAAAGAAGAAAGAAGAAGGAAGAAGAAGGAAGAAGGAAGAAGAAGAAGAAGGAAGAAGAAGATGAAGGAAGAAGAAGGAAGACGAAGTAGAAGGAAGAGGAAGAAGAAGAGGAAGAAGGAAGAAGAAGAAGACAGCACAGTGGCTAAATGGTTAGCACTTCCACCTGGCAGTACTCGGGTCATTGGTTTGAATCCTAACCATGGCACCACCTGCCATGTTCTCCCTGTGCCTGTGTGGGTTTCCTCTGGGTACTCCGGTTTCCTCCCACACCCCAAAGACATGCTGGTAGGTGAATTAGATCCTGTCTTCATTGCCCCTAGTATGTGTATGTATGAATGTGAGTTAGGGACCTTAGATTGTACGCTCCTCGGGGGTTAGGGACTGATGTGAATGTACAATATATATGTAAAGTGCTGCGTACATTGAAGGTTTCCCTTATCACAAGCCGGAGTGGAAGGTTTCCCTTCTCAGACAGCCGAGTAGTTTTCCCTTATTAGACGGCTGAGTGGAAGGTTTCCCTCCTCAGACTGGTAGGTAGGAGATTTCAATCAGACAAAGGGAGCCGCAAAGCAAGCAGTGACTGCAGTCATGTTTTTTTTTTAGCTAACCCATAGTTCTCTGGGAATCATTTGTCAAGCCTTGGGGTTCATGCGCTGTACAGAAGGGGGAGGGGTACTACATCTAGACCCCACAAAAACACTTTCCCGGACCTGCAGCTCTTGCATACACCCCCCCCCCCCCAGGGGTTGTACAGAACGCAGGCACGGACGTCTGATCCCAAAACACGATTTACAGCAGCTGTGAGTTCCAAACTCTACAAATGAATCCCCCCCCCCACCACCACCAGCACACCTGCGTCCCCTAAAACGGCCATTCCACCTATCAGAGCCCGGCGTCAGGTTTCCAGGCCCGCGGGTTGGTTTTGAAGCCGTAACTCCTGCTAAATATTTGATGGGCTGTAAAGCGTGGTTGTTCGGCGTTTGGCGGAATCTGTCCTCCTCCTCGGTGTCACTCAGGTAATGGAGGCGAGAGAAGAAAAGAAACATAAATAATTCAGTGGTTTGGGATGCCAGCTCTCCTCCGTGCGAACGTTCCGTTCCCCTGACAGCTCCCATTATGTGACGAGGGGTCCCGCCAGCAGCACAGCTGTTCCTCTTTTACCGCAGGCAGGTATCGCCAATCAGCCGCCGCTCCACCGCGCCAACTCACCGCGCTCAGGAAGATACACGCACAATACACAGCCATGTAAATATTGGGTGAAGGAAATAGCCGGGGGGGGGGGCTGATATGTTATGGAGGCTTCCTTACAAAAAAGAAAAAATTAAAGGACAACCCCGGCTGAACTGGAGCTGCTTAGGCTCACAAGCAACTGTATTCGTTATCAAAAGATTTGCCCCGCCCCCTGTCTACTCTACTAGTGACCACTGCCCCGCCCCCTGTCTACTCTACTAGTGACCACTGCCCCGCCCCGTCTACTCTACTAGTGACCACTGCCCCGCCCCCTGTCTACTCTACTAGTGACCACTGCCCCGCCCCGTCTACTCTACTAGTGACCACTGCCCCGCCCCGTCTACTCTACTAGTGACCACTGCCCCGCCCCCGTCTACTCTACTAGTGACCACTGCCCCGCCCCCGTCTACTCTACTAGTGACCACTGCCCCGCCGTCTACTCTACTAGTGACCACTGCCCCGCCCCGTCTACTCTACTAGTGACCACTGCCTCGCCCCATCTACTCTACTAGTGACCACTGCCCCGCCCCATCTACTCTACTAGTGACCACTGCCCCGCCCCCTGTCTACACTACTAGTGACCACTGCCCCGCCCCATCTACTCTACTAGTGACCACTGCCCCGCCCCCTGTCTACACTACTAGTGACCACTGCCCCACCCCGTCTACTCTACTAGTGACCACTGCCCTGCCCCATCTACTCTACTAGTGACCACTGCCCCGCCCCGTCTACTCTACTAGTGACCACTGCCCCGCCCCCTGTCTACTCTACTAGTGACCACTGCCCCGCCCCCTGTCTACTCTACTAGTGACCACTGCCCCGCCCCCTGTCTACTCTACTAGTGACCACTGCCCCACCCACTGTCTACCCTACTAGTGACCACTGCCCCGCCCCCTGTCTACTCTACTAGTGACCACTGCCCCGCCCCCTGTCTACTCTACTAGTGACCACTGCCCCGCCCCCTGTCTACTCTACTAGTGACCACTGCCCCACCCACTGTCTACCCTACTAGTGACCACTGCCCCGCCCCCTGTCTACTCTACTAGTGACCACAGCCCCGCCCCGTCTACTCTACTAGTGACCACTGCCCCGCCCCCTGTCTACTCTACTAGTGACCACTGCCCTGCCCCCTGTCTACTCTACTAGTGACTACTGCTCCGCCCCCAGTCTACTCTACTAGTGACCACTGCCCCGTCTACTCTACTAGTGACCACTCCCCCACCCCCTGTCTACTCTACTAGTGACCACTGCCCCGCCCCGTCTACTCTACTAGTGACCACTGCCCCTCCCCCTGTCTACTCTAAAATGTCTACCGCAAGCCTCCCTAGGGCTGGGTTCATACTAAGACCTCAGCAGCAACAATCAATCCCCCAGCAGCATCAATAAACCCCCCAGCAGCAACAATAGATTTTCCATCAGCAATAATAAATCCCCCAGTAGTAACAATAAATCCCCTGGCAGCATCAATAAATCCCCCAGTAGTAACAATAAATCCCCCGGCAGCATCAATAAATCCCCCAGTAGTAACAATAAATCCCCTGGCAGCATCAATAAATCCCCCAGTAGTAACAATAAATCCCCCGGCAGCATCAATTAATCCCCCAGCAGCATAATTAAATCCCCCAGCAGCAGCAATAAATCCCTCAGCAGTGGCAATAAACCCCCCAGCAGCAGCAATAAACCCCCCAGCAGCATCAATAAACCCCCCAGCAGCATCAATATACCCCCCAGCAGCATCAATAAATCCCCCAGAAGCAGCAATAAATCCCTCAGCAGCATCAATAAATCCCCCAGCAGCAGCAATAAATCCCCCAGCAGCAGCAATAAACCCCCCAGCAACAGCAATAAATCTCCCAGCAGCAACAATAAATCCCCCAGCAGCATCAATAGATCCCACAGCAGCATCAATAGATCCCCCAGCAGCATCAATAGATCAACAACAGCAACAATAGATCCCCCAACAGCAACAATAAATCCACCAGCAGCAACAATAAATCCCCCAGCAGCATCAATAGATCCCCCAGTAGTAAAAATGGTGCAGCCCCCCTCCCTAGTCAGGACCTGTTCATGCTGGGGGTGTCAGCACTGCGTACCGGCCCAATCCCGTTTTTGCAATGAGGTAGGTGTGTGTAGGGGGGTCTCCTTTGTCCTGCCCTTTGTGAATGGGCCCCACTCTATGTACACATGTGACGGGGGGGCGGGGACTGGCGTACAATACGGAACGCGACGTGTAAATTATCGGCGCTACAAATACCTGCAATAAACAAAACCCAAAATGAAACATTTTCTTTCCTTGCTGGTGCGAATGACCCCCCCAAAAAAAGGAAGAAAAGGGTCAGCATTTCCCACAATGCACCTCTGTGAGGGGAACCGGCTGCATTGTCCCATCGCAGTCATTCCCCATATGGTAAAAGGCTGAGAAGTGGGCGGAAAAAACGCGTCGGCGACAAATGTTCTCTACATATTAGAATGTCACTTCAGCTATTTAGGATTTTAATGCGTCGGGAAACGGCGCTGAACGTTCATCAACTCTGTCCTTGCCAGGGGCGGACTGACAACTCATGGGGCCCCCGGGCAATAGGGGATCATGGGGCCCCTGTGTCCTCGCCCACACCCAAAAAACCTATGAAAAAGCCAACGAAAGGTACCAGGGCCATCTCATGGGGCCCCCTACTGAGCCGGGGCCCTCTGGCAGTGCCCGAGTGCTCGAATGGTCAGTCCGCCCCTGGCTCCTCCCACTCTCCGGTCTCCGGGGGGGGGGTCTAATAAAGGGGAGCCGTTAAAGCGACCACGCTACGGCGGCGGCCATTGGGAAAATAAAATGCAATGTGTTATACCAACAAAATCCCAAATCCTGCGAAATCAGTCTCCCCTCCCCCCAGTACACCTTCACACGGGGGTCTGATTTTCAAAAAAATGAATTGGACGAATGTCACGAGTATTCGTCCGTCCAGCACGAATCCTGACAGTATTTTGCCTAATATGTTGATTTCCTGTGATCATCAGCTCCATCTAGTGGCCGTAATGTGTGTGTTTTCTTTATACACCTCCATCAGGGAAATACTGCATTATGAGCACTAGATGGAGCCGATGATCATAGGAAATCAACTGCCAGGATTGGTGAAGGCGGGGCCAATGCTTGTGACGTTCGGCCAGCAAATGTTTTTCTCAGTGTTGCTCAATGCAGACCCGATACAAAGACAAGGTTCTGTATAGGGCCCATTCACATCAATGCAGTGCACCGGTGTGCGTGTCAATAGACCACCGCTGGCAGGGGTGTACATTGTAACTACAGGAGGAGGAGTCATTTCCTCAGTCTCCCCTCCTCCAGTGATCAGACTGTACATTGTAACTACAGGAGGAGGAGGCCTTTCCTTGGTCTCCCCTCCCCCGGTGATCAGACTGTACATTGTAACTACAGGAGGAGGAGGCCTTTCCTTGGTCTCCCCTCCCCTGGTGGTCAGACTGTACATTGTAACTACAGGAGGAGGAGGCCTTTCCTTGGTCTCCCCTCCCCCAGTGATCAGACTGTACATTGTAACTAGAGGAGGAGGAGGCCTTTCCTCAGTCTCCCCTCCCCCAGTGGTCAGACTGTACATTGTAACTTTGTAGAAGGAGGAGGAGTCATTTCCTCAGTCTCCTCCCCCAGTGATCAGACTGTACATTGTAACTTTGTAGAAGGAGGAGGAGTCATTTCCTCAGTCTCCTCCCCCAGTGATCAGACTGTACATTGTAACTTTGTAGAAGGAGGAGGGGTCATGTCCTCAGTCTCCCCTCCCCCAGTGATCAGACTGTACATTGTAACTTTGCAGAAGGAGGAGGAGGCATTTCCTCAGTCTCCCTTCCCCCCAGTGATCAGACTGTCTATTGTAACTTTGTCTCATTTTCTCAGTCTCCCCTCCTCCAGTGATCAGACTGTACATTGTAACTTTGTCTCATTTCCTCAGTCTCCCCTCCCCCAGTGATCAGACTGTACATTGTAACTTTGTCTCATTTCCTCAGTCTCCCCTCCCCCAGTGATCAGACTGTACATTGTAACTTTGTCTCATTTCCTCAGTCTCCCCTCCCCCAGTGATCAGACTGTACATTGTAACTTTGTCTCATGTCCTCAGTCTCCCCTCCCCCCAGTGATCAGACTGTACATTGTAACATACAGATCAGCCTATCCCCGGCGCGGACGGCGCGGCATTATAGATGGCAATGATATCGCCAACCCATCCTCCGCCGCGGTTCCTCCGTGTTGGAGATCTGGTGCATCGCTGTCAGTGCGCGGGCCGTGCGCTCGTCATGCGTCCGGGGGGAGAGTGCGGCGAGCACCAGCTAATAAGTAAATTCGTTGTGACGGGCACATTGCGAGTCGGCGGGGTGGAAGGGAGATGCTGCCGGAGGGGGGGGGGGGGGGACGCAGAGAGCTTCTAAAAATAGATCGGATGTATAGGGAACGTAACGCTGGGAGACGGCGGCCGGGGCTCAGAAATCGCAGCGAAAATGGAAACTGGAGATACGGAGAGAAGAGGGAGGTAGAGGGAAGCGAAATCCGCGAACTGAACCGAGAAAATATAAAGTGCACGAGCGGGGGGGGGGGGGGTCACTAACCGGTGATGACAACTGGGGGGGGGGGTCACTAACCGGTGATGACAACTGGGGGGGGGACGGGTCACTAACCGGTGATGACAACTGGGGGGGGACGGGTCACTAACCGGTGATGATAACCGGGGGGGTCACTAACCGGTGATGACAACTGGGGGGGGACGGGTCACTAACCGGTGATGACAACTGGGGGGGGACGGGTCACTAACCGGTGATGATAACCGGGGGGGTCACTAACCGGTGATGACAACTGGGGGGGGACGGGTCACTAACCGGTGATGATAACCGGGGGGGGGGGGTCACTAACCGGTGATGACAACTGGGGGGGGACTGGTCACTAACCGCTGATGATAAACGGGGGGGGACGGGTTGCTAACCGGTGATGATAAACGGGGGGGGGGGGATGGGTCGCTAACCGGGGGGGGGGAACAGGTCGCTAACTGGTGATGATAAACTGGGGGGGGGGGACGGGTCACTAACCGTTGATGATAAACGGGGGGTGGGAACGGGTCGCTAACTGGTGATGATAAACTGGGGGGGGGGCTGGTCGCTAACTGGTGATGATAAACGGGGGGGGGGATGGTTTGCTAACCGGTGATGATAAACGGGGGGGGGGGGGGGGAAACGGGTCGCTAACCGGTGACGATAAGCTGGGGGGGGGGAACGGGTCGCTAAGCGGTGATGATAAACTGGGGGGGTGCTAACCAGTGATGATAAACGGGGGGGGGGGGAAACGGGTCGCTAACCGGTGACGATAAGCTGGGGGGGGGGAACGGGTCGCTAAGCGGTGATGATAAACTGGGGGGGTGCTAACCGGTGATGATAAACGGGGGGGGGGGGGGAACGGGTCGCTAACCGGTGACGATAAGCTGGGGGGGGGATGGGTTGCTAACCGGTGACGATAAGCTGGGGGGGGAAACGGGTCGCTAAGCGGTGATGATAAACTGGGGGGGTGCTAACCAGTGATGATAAATTGGGGGAGGGGAACGGGTCACTAACCGGTGACGATAAGCTGGGGGGGTGCTAACCAGTGATGATAAATTGGGGGAGGGGAACGGGTCACTAACCGGTGACGATAAGCTGGGGGGGTGCTAACCAGTGATGATAAATTGGGGGAGGGGAACGGGTCACTAACTAGTGATGGTGACAATAAATGGGGGGGGGTGCCAAATGTTTAGTTAGGTCTAACTGCTCGCAATTTCCGTTTGGCGGTTTTCATGCGATTTCGCGTATCTCACATAGGGAGGGCCATTCACTTCGATGGGCTGCCGACCCCTCCGGTGCGATTTCAGGTGTGATTTGTGAATTGGAATCGCACCTGATGAATGAATGTCTTCACATCTGTGATTTACCGCGGCGCCATTTCTAAAGTCGTTCTCGCGTGACTTTTTCTGCAGTTTTGTTGCGATTTCACCTACATAGAATAGAACGGGAATCGCGCTGCAAATTGCAAGAAATCGTTGAAAATCTTCACAAGTCACAATAAAGTTTCCAGAGACCGCACATGATTTTAAATCGTAGCGGTGTGACTGCGGTGATGCATATGTCGCTGAAAAGAAGCTCCTTATTTTAGGCGACCAGCTTAGTGCCGTTTTTAAACGCATGTTTTTTTTGCGGCTATTGTTGCGCAATTCTGAAAATCGCACTAATGTTGCGCTCACATCTAAGCGTAATGAGAACGCACGCAAAATTGTGTGCAATTTGTGCACATTCTCGTGCTACATGCATAGGGCAGGCCAATCAGTTCAATGGGCTGCCCTACACATGACCAACATGGCGAAGCGGCTCATGCAGCTTTGAGCATTTCTTTTTGCCCTTAGCGCGTTTGTTAAGCATGATTCAGCATCAACAAACTCGCGTCTGCGCTGTTGCATTCGGAGTGCGATTAACAACGGGACACGTGCGTTTGGTGAACACATTTGCCTTTTACGCCTTTCTCAGGTGTAGGAAATTAACAGGCTGTTGTACATGAAATGCGCAAGAACGCACGCGCACCCTGTTGCGCCTGCACTCTGTACATTACTCGCTCCTGACCCCTGCACTCTGTATATTTCTCGCTCCTAATCCCTGCACTCTGTACATTACTCGCTCCTGACCCCTGCACTCTGTACATTACTCGCTCCTGACCCCTGCTCTCTGTACATTACTCGCTCCTGACCCCTGCTCTCTGTACATTACACACTCCTGACCCCTGCACTCTGTACATTTCTCACTCCTAATCCCTGCACTCTGTACATTTCTCGCTCCTGACCCCTGCACTCTGTACATTACACACCCCTGACCCCTGCACTCTGTACATTACACACTCCTGACACCTGCACTCTGTACATTACACACTCCTGACCCCTGCACTCTGTACATTACACACTCCTGACACCTGCACTCTGTACATTACACACTCCTGTCCCCTGCACTCTGTACATTACACACTCCTGACCCCTGCACTCTGTACATTACACACTCCTGACACCTGCACTCTGTACATTACACACTCCTGACCCCTGCACTCTGTACATTACACACCCCTGACCCCTGCACTCTGTACATTACACACTCCTGACCCCTGCACTCTGTACATTGCACACTCCTGACCCCTGCACTCTGTACATTACATATACCTGACACCTGCACTCTGTACATTACACACTCCTGATCCCTGCACTCTGTACATTACATATACCTGACACCTGCACTCTGTACATTACACACTCCTGACCCCTGCACTCTGTACATTACACACTCCTGACCCCTGCACTCTGTACATTACACACTCTTGACCCCTGCACTCTGTACATTACACACTCCTGACACCTGCTCTCTGTACATTACATATACCTGACACCTGCACTCTGAACATTACACATTTCTGACCCCTGCTCTCTGTACATTACACACTCCTGACCCCTGCACTCTGTACATTACACTCTCCTGACCCCTGCACTCTGTACATTACACACTCCTGACCCCTGCACTCTGTACATTACACACTCTTGACCCCTGCACTCTGTACATTACACACTCCTGACCCCTGCACTCTGTACATTACACACTCCTGACCCCTGCACTCTGTACATTACACACTCTTGACCCATGCACTCTGTACATTACACACTCCTGACCCCTGCACTCTGTACATTACATATACCTGACACCTGCACTCTGTACATTACACACTCCTGACCCTGTACTCTGTACATTACACACTCCTGACCCCTGCACTCTGTACATTACACACTCCTGACCCCTGCACTCTGTACATTACACACTCCTGACCCCTGCACTCTGTACATTACATATACCTGTCCCCTGCACTCTGTACATTACACACTCCTGACCCCTGCACTCTGTACATTACACACTCCTGTCCCCTGCACTCTGTACATTACACACTCCTGACACCTGCACTCTGTACATTACACACTCCTGACCCCTGTACTCTGTACATTACATATACCTTGACCCCTGCACTCTGTACATTACACACTCCTGACCCCTGCACTCTGTACATTACATATACCTGACCCCTGCACTCTGTACATTACACACTCCTGACCCTTGCACTCTGTACATTACACACTCCTGACCCCTGCACTCTGTACATTACACACTCCTGACTCCTGCACTCTGTACATTACACACTCCTGACCCTTGCACTCTGTACATTACACATTTCTGACCCCTGCACTCTGTACATTACACACTCCTGTCCCCTGCACTCTGTACATTACATATACCTGACACCTGCACTCTGTACATTACACACTCCTGACCCCTGCACTCTGTACATTACACACTCCTGACCCCTGCACTCTGTACATTACACACTCCTGAACCCTGCACTCTGTACATTACACACTCCTGACACCTGCACTCTGTACATTACATATACCTGACACCTGCACTCTGTACATTACACACTCCTGACCCCTGCACTCTGTACATTACACACTCCTGACACCTGCACTCTGTACATTACACACTCCTGTCCCCTGCACTCTGTACATTACACACTCCTGACACCTGCACTCTGTACAT
The DNA here is from genome assembly GCF_062004578.1 of Staurois parvus. NCBI lineage: Eukaryota > Metazoa > Chordata > Amphibia > Anura > Ranidae > Staurois > Staurois parvus. The sequence continues at coordinate 193,741 of NW_028319044.1, forward strand.
TACACACTCCTGACCCCTGTACTCTGTACATTACATATACCTGACCCCTGCACTCTGTACATTACACACTCCTGACCCCTGTACTCTGTACATTACACACTCCTGACTCTTGCACTCTGTACATTACACACTCCTGACCCCTGCACTCTGTACATTACACACTCCTGACCCCTGCACTCTGTACATTACACACTCCTGATCCTTGCACTCTGTAGCTTACACACTCCTGACCCCTGCACTCTGTACATTACATATACCTGACCCCTGCACTCTGTACATTACATATACCTGACCCCTGCACTCTGTACATTACATATACCTGACCCCTGCACTCTGTACATTACATATACCTGACCCCTGCACTCTGTACATTACATATACCTGACCCCTGCACTCTGTACATTACACACTCCTGACCCCTGCACCCTGTACATTACAAACTCCTGACCCCTGCACTCTGTACATTACACACTCCTGACCCCTGCACTCTGTACATTACACACTCCTGACCCCTGCACTCTGTACATTACACACTCCTGACCCCTGCACTCTGCATCCCCGTTGACATTCTGTATTCCCAACCCCTGCACTCGGCATGTTATACACTCCTGAACATTCAATAAAGGTTAAATGACAATAGTTTTGCAGTGCATTCTGGGCTTTCTGTAAAACATAAAAATGCTCTTGTCCGGCTTACAGCTTCATTATATATCCTTTATTATTTGTACCAGATTTGTATTTTATTGTATTTTACAGCAAGTATTGAGTACAGAATATATTCTCACAAAGCTGATTTTTCGATGCATGCTGAGCAGGGGCGGACTGACCATTCGAGCACACGGGCACTTCCCGAGGGCCCGGGGTCAGTGGGGGGCCCCATGAAATGCCCCTGGCACTTCTCATTGGCTTTTTCATAGGCTTTTTTAGGTGTGGGTGAGGACACAGGGGCCCCATGATCCCTTATTGCCCGGGGGCCCCAAGAGTTGTCAGTCCGCCCCTGGTGCTGAGCTTACTAAAGAGAAAGCCCAGCACTAGCTCTTCTGTCACAGTCCAGCTCAATATCAAGACAGGCTGCACTCATTCAGCAAAAAAAAAGGGAGGAGGCGCTCTTCCTGATTCTCAACGAGCCGTGCGTATAATAGGAGGTCTGGTCATAACACGGGCTATTCACAGCAAAGTAGTAAAATCAGCCCGGGAAGAACAGGCACAGCAGGTAGGAGGAGCTCGATCTGCTGCCTGCAAATGGTAAATTGTAACATTAATATGCTACATTTTGCTTTTACTAGATTTGGATACAAAAAAAGTCAATTCTCAGTCATGCGGATCTAATTCGTCTCCAGCGCTCCGGCGTTTCTTCATCGCCTCCTTGAGCTTTGCAGATTAATCTTCAAGGAGAGCGAAGTTATAATTTGAGAGTCCGCCACTTATCTGCGCGAGAATATCTTGGGAAGCCTTTGTTACTCTGAATGAAGAGAGCAGCAGATGAAGGACGGCCGAGGAGCACAAGAGCGGAGAGAGGGCCGCCAACGCGGTGATTCTGAGCGAGTTAGGACGCGTATCGCCCACAGGCCTCCGGGACAGGCGACCCCGCCAATCACAGCCTGCACCGCCACACCTGCCGAGGACTGGCTATGATGGCACCTGCCCTGCCGTCTTACATAGTTAGTCTGGCTGAAAAAAGAGAAAAGTCCATCCAATTCAACCATAGAAAAATAACAAAAAGTTATAATACTACACCCACAGTTGATCCAGAGGAAGGCAAAAACCCAGCAAAGCACGATCTAATTTGCTCCTGCTGGGGAAAAATTCCTTCCTGATCCCCCGAGAGGCAATCGGATATTCCCTGGATCAACTTTCCCTATAAATGTTATATCCAGTTATATTCTGTGTATCCAAGAAAGAATCCAGAACTTTCCTACAGCAATCGTGGTGTCATTGTCTATGCGGGCACCGCCGATCAATGACCGCCTCCTGCAACCCAGACCGGCATCCATGAGTGAATCAAATATCAGATGGTACCAATGCCACCAGGTTGGCTTATGTCCCCATCAGAGTTGCATCTTATTTATACATAGAGATCATATCCCCCCTTATGTATTATACATGGAGATCATATCCCCCCTTATGTATTATACATGGAGATCATATCCCCCCTTATGTATTATACATGGAGATCATATCCCCCCTTATGTATTATACATGGAGATCATATCCCCCCTTATGTATTATACATGGAGATCATATCCCCCCTTATGTATTATACATGGAGATCATATCCCCCTTATGTATTATACATGGAGATCATATCCCCCCTTATGTATTATACATGGTGATCATATCCCCCTTATGTATTATACATGGAGATCATACCCCCCCTTATGTATTATACATGGAGATCATATCCCCCCTTATGTATTATACATGGAGATCATATCCCCCCTTATGTATTATACATGGAGATCATATCCCCCTTATGTATTATACATGGAGATCATATCCCCCCCTTATGTATTATACATGGAGATCATATCCCCCCCTTATGTATTATACATGGAGATCATATCCCCCATCCTAAAGTGTTGGACCCTCTGACAGTCCTGGTGGTAACATAATGTCCTTCTTGTAGGCGATGCTGATTGCTCCTGTAAATGAGGTGAAGGTGACTCCCCAGCCCCCCCCCCACCACCACCATTTATTATGATACATTTTATTTTGTAACTTTTTTTTTTACTTTTGTCTTTGATTAGGAAAAACAAAAGAAGAGTTTTCAGGATCTATAAAACGCCCGCTGGGGTTCTGCGAGGTCAGTGCGTTCTACGACATGTTGATGAAGTGCGTTTTCATGCCAGCATTCCTCTGTGCCCCGTCATCAGCTGTTACACCAGATGGCACGTCCAGTCACCCAGGAAAAAAAATCGACCATCTTGGCACGTCATACGCGGAGCACAAGTGTCGTGGTGCGGGCATCAGGTGCGAGCCACAATAAACGGCGCTGACACAATGCCCGCTCTTTGTCATGTGTGAAAAAAATGTGACAACGCCGAACATTTGTGGTCACACAAGACGACGAAGAGCGAAGCACAGGCAAGAACAGACGGCATGATACCAAAAAAATCGCTAATAAAAAGCAGAGAAAAGGACAAAACAGGAGCTCAGCCAACCAGATCACTCCTTTTATTGCCTGGGAGAATAAAACGCAATTCTGATTGGTTGATAACTCGTCTACCAAGGTCCGATGCAGGGGCGGACTGACCATTTGAGCCTGAGGGCCCGGGGTCAGTAGGGGGCCCCATGAGATGCCCCTGGTACCTTTTTATAGGCTTTTTTGGGTGTGGGTGAGGACACGGGGGCCCCATGATCCCCTATTGCCCAGGGGCCCCATGAGTTGTCAGTCCGCCCCTGGTCCGATGATAAACGGCAAGTGGTTGCATCGATCTGTGAACTTGGTAGCGGCTTTAGGGTTCTGTTCGCATATTGCGATTTTGTGCGTGCGATTTTCATAGTCCATTCACTTCAATGGGCTTCCCTATGCGCGTTTGATGCGCAAAAGAGGCTTTTGGGTGATGAGCTGTGCCTGATATTTCATTACACATTTTGCCGCGGTCGCCGTTCAACAATTGTGCCAAAATCACACTGCGTTTGGGGTGTCGTTAACAAATATGGCACCCAAGCCCGCGTCACATGTTTTGCCGCGATTTGGACTCGAGGGCAGAATCGCAGAGGAAGCCAGCGAAGGGCTTTCCCATAGAAGTGATCTTGGCGGCTCTATGGGCCCCCCCCCTGACACTGGCACCTGTGGCGGTTCCCGGTCTCTCCCATCCCTCCGGTGAGCCCCGGACAGCGGGAAACTGCAGGAGAGCCGGAGGACCCCGGGGAACATCTGTTCCCAGATCCCTCCTGTGACTTATGACCCCAGAACGGAGGTGTATTTTGAACCCGGGTTCATACTGATGCGGTGCGGAAATCGCCCCAGTTGGTAGCAGTCCAACTCCTCCAGAATGGCCCATCAATATCTGCCATTGACAGAAGGTTTTCTGTGTCTCCCAGCACAGTCTCAAGAGCATGGAGGAGATTCCAGGAGACAGGCAGTTCCTCTAGGAGGGCTGGACAGGGCCGTAGAAGGTCCTTAACCCATCAGCAGGACCGGTATCTGCTCCTTTGTGCAAGGAGGGACAGGATGAGCCCTGCCAGAGCCCTACAAAATGACCTCCAGCAGGCCACTGGTGTGAATGTCTCTGACCAAACAATCAGAAACAGACTTCATGAGGGTGGCCTGAGGGCCCGACGTCCTCTAGTGGGCCCTGTGCTCACTGCCTGGCACCATAGAGCTGGATTGCCATTTGCCATTGAACACCAGAATTGGCAGGTCCACCACTGGCGCCCTGTGCTTTTCACAGATGAGAGCAGGTTCCCCCTGAGCACATGTGACAGACATGAAAGGGTCTGGAGAAGCCGTGGAGAACATTCTGCTGCCTGTAACATGGTTCAGCATGACTGTATTGGTGGTGGGTCAGTGATGGTCTGGGGGGGCATATCCATGGAGGGACGCACAGACCTCTACAGGATAGACAATGGCACCCGGACTGCCATTAGGTATGGGGATGAAATCCTTGGACCCATTGTCAGACCCTACGCTGGTGCAGTGGGTCCTGGGTTCCTCCAGGTGCAGTGGGTCCTGGGTTCCTCCTGGTGCGGTGGGTCCTGGGTTCCTCCTGGTGCAGTGGGTCCTGGGTTCCTCCTGGTGCGGTGGGTCCTGGGTTCCTCCTGGTGTGGTGGGTCCTGGGTTTCTCCTGGTGCAGTGGGTCCTGGGTTCCTCCTGGTGCAGTGGGTCCTGGGTTCCTCCTGGTGCAGTGGGTTTTGGGTTCCTCCTGGTGCAGTGGGTTTTGGGTTCCTCCTGGTGCAGTGGGTTTTGGGTTCCTCCTGGTGAGGTGGGTCCTGGGTTCCTCCTGGTGCAATGGGTCCTGGGTTCCTCCTGGTGCGGTGGGTCCTGGGTTCCTCCTGGTGCAGTGGGTCCTGGGTTCTTCCTGGTGCAGTGGGTCCTGGGTTTCTCCTGGTGCAGTGGGTCCTGGGTTCCTCCTGGTGCAGTGGGTCCTGGGTTCCTCCTGGTGCAGTGGGTTTTGGGTTCCTCCTGGTGCAGTGGGTTTTGGGTTCCTCCTGGTGCAGTGGGTTTTGGGTTCCTCCTGGTGAGGTGGGTCCTGGGTTCCTCCTGGTGCAATGGGTCCTGGGTTCCTCCTGGTGCGGTGGGTCCTGGGTTCCTCCTGGTGCAGTGGGTCCTGGGTTCCTCCTGGTGCGGTGGGTCCTGGGTTCCTCCTGGTGCGGTGGGTCCTGGGTTCCTCCTGGTGCAGTGGGTCCTGGGTTCCTCCTGGTGCAGTGGGTCCTGGGTTCCTGGAGGATGAAGGAATTGATACCATTGAATGGCCCCCACGTTCGCCTGACCTAAATCCAATAGAACACCTCTGGGATGTCATGTGTCGGTCCATCCGACGCCACCAGGTTGCACTTCAGACTGTCCAGGAGCTCAGTGATGTCCTGGTCCAGATCTGGGAGGAAATCCCCCAGGACACCATCCGTGGTCTCATTAGGAGCCTCCCCCGACGTTGTCAGGCATGCATACAAGCACGTGGGGGCCACACAGACTACTGAGGACCATTCTGAGTTGCTGCAATGACATTTCACCAATATGGACTCACCTGCTGCATCATTTCTTCACTTTGATTTTCGGGGTGTCTCTGAATTCAGTCCTCTGTAGGTCGATCATCTTCATTTCCATCAAACGATGGGTCGTCCTTACGTTCCTCACCCATCCCCCGTCCATGTCAGTATAGAGATCCAGCAGGAGATTCCTCCCCATTGGGATCTGATGGGTTGTCAGGGTCTTCCTCTCATTTTCGGAGCCGTGTATATATACAGTATCTATATGTATTATTAAATATATATTTTGTTTCCTTTTCCAGCCGCGGCACTGAAAGCGCATATTGCGTTTTCACTTTTTTTTTTATAAATAAACGACATCAGATACTTTAGTAAAATGTTCATCGGTCTTAGAAAGCAGCCATGCGATCCCACGCCGCGCACCTTCCGTCGATGATTCTTCCTAATATCTATAAAAGCGCGGCGCTTTACGATCGGAGCTATAAACGGCCGCTCCCTGGTGCGGGGAAATTCGCGTACACAGACGCTTGCAAAGCAACATTGTTAATGTCCGTCATTTGAAAGGAAAGTTTTTCGTCCTCACCGTCTGCCAGGTTATGCTTTATTTCCAGAAGTCGTTCTGCGGTTTGCTGCTCATTACCGAGCGACAGCTGGATATCCATCACAAAGAGCCGCGCAGAGGCATTAAAGCTGAACTCCGGGCGGAAAAAAAAAACAACAAAACTTTCATTGAAATCTATTCCTTAATAGAGACAAAGAATATAGATCCAGTTTGTGTGCCCCAAATGCCCCCGCAAACCCAGATATTGCCATGTAAATGTAGTAGTGACATCATCAGTGTGCTCTACATAGCCTATGATGATAGCTAAGGTGTGGGAGGTGCCCATTAGGCTCCACCTACTACAGGAGGGGGTGGAAGCAAGACCACTCACGTTGCACAAGGTGAGAGAACGGAGTTGTGGGAGGAGCCCATAAAGCCCCACCCACTACAGGCTGGCTGCTAAAAACTACAGGAGGGGGCGGAGACAAGACCACTCTCCCTGCACAGGGAGAGAGAACAGAGTTGTGGGAGGAGCCCAGCAAGCCCCACCCACTACAGGCTGTCTGCAAAAAACTTCAGGAAGGGGCGGAGACAAGACCACTTACCTTGCACAAGAAGGAAAAGATTTGTGGGAGGAGCCCAGCAAGCCCCACCCACTACAGGCTGTTTCCTAAAAACTACAGGAGGGGGTGGAGACAAGACCAGTCACCCTGCACAAGGAGAGAGAACAGAGCTGTGGGAAGAGCCCAGCAAGCCCCACCCACTACAATCTGTCTGCAAAAAAACTACAGGAGGGGGCGGAGACAAGACCAGTCACCCTGCACAGGGAGAGAGAACAGAGTTGTGGGAAGAGCCCAGCAAGCCCCACCCACTACAATCTGTCTGCAAAAAAACTACAGGAGGGGGCGGAGACAAGACCAGTCACCCTGCACAGGGAGAGAGAACAGAGTTGTGGGAGGAGCCCAGAAAGCCCCACCCACTACAAGCTGTCTGCGAAAAAACTACAGGAGAGGGGCGGAGACAAGACCAGTCACCCTGCACAGGGAGAGAGAACAGAGTTGTGGGAGGAGCCCAGCAAGCCCCACCCACTACAGGCAGTCTGTAGAGAGAGAACAGAGTTGTGGGAGGAGCCCAGCAAGCCCCACCCACTACAGGCAGTCTGTAGAGAGAGAACAGAGTTGTGGGAGGAGCCCAGGAAGCCCCAGCTACTACAGGCTGCCTGCAAAAAACTACAGGAGGGGTGGAGACAGAACCAGTCACCCTGCACAGGGAGAGAGAACAGAGTTGTGGGAGGAGCCCAGCAAGCCCCACCCACTACAGGCTGTCTGCAAAAAAACTACAGGAGGGGGCAGAGACAGAACCAATTACCCTGCACAGGGAGAGAGAGCAGTAGTGAGCGATTTTTATTACAGGAAGTTTTGCGAGTTTTCTGCGATTCTCCGGCTTGACATGTTTGGTATCTCTATACTCGATGCAAGCCGGTCTTTTACATTTGACCAAAAAACTGGGTATATTGTGTTTGTTTGCACTAAAATTTTGAGTATTTTTTTGTCTTTAAAATAAACGATTAATAAATAACTTCACGAATACTGTGCAAAACAAATTGCAGCTTGATGATGAGCATTGGAGCATTTCATCATTATAAGACGTTGTCAGGGTCACTCCTGATAATGTCTTATGAAGACGAAACACATTGGGTGGAGACACGACGTGTGACACCCCACAACGGACTGTGGCCATGTTGTTGGTTTCAAACAACACTCTACTGACATGCTGGGCACTTCTTGTAGTATGATCCAGTGATGTCCCCCGCTGCAGCAGTGCTTTCCTCTCTTCCTTGTCTCACAGGAGACACAGGCAGCAGAGGGAACCATAGGCAGCCAAAACCTGTGAGGAGGGGGAGTAGCTGAACTGTGCTGTGTGTTTCTATGGATTCACACAGCCCGGCTCAGAAGCATGCCTGCATCGGTGGTAAGCATTGGTGCGTTTCATCATCATAACACGTTGTCGGGTCTTATGAAGATGAAGCACATTGGATGGAAACATAACTCGTGGCGTCACCACGCACCGGAACAGACTGTGGCCATCTTGTTGGTTTAAAACAACACTGTACTGACATGCTGGGCTCTTCTTGAAGCACACAGCCCTGGTTCGGAAGCATTCCAGCCTCGGTGGTGAGCATTGACACGTTTCATCATCATAAGACGTTGTCAGGGGTCTTATGGGGCCAAAACACAGTGGGTGGAAACACGACGAGTGGCGTCACCACGCACCGGAATGGGCTGTGGCCATCTTGTTGGTTTGAAACAACACTGTACTGACATGCTGGGCTCTTCTTGATGCACACAGCCCGGCTCGGAAGCATGCCAGCTTTGGTGGTGAGCATTGATGCGTTTCATCATCATAAGACGTTGTCAAGGGTCTTATGAGGCCAAAACACAGTGGGTGAAAACACGACATATGACATCACCATGCACCGGAACGGGCTGTGGCCATCTTGTTGGTTTGAAACAGCACTGTACTGACATGCTGGGCTCTTCTTGATGCACACAGCCTGGCTCGGAAGCATGCCAGCATCGGTGGTGAGCATTGGTACGCTTAATCATTATAAGACATCATGGGCAGGGATGGACTGACCATTTGGAAACTCGGGCACTGCCCGAGGGCCCAGGGTCAGTAGGGGGCCCCATGAGATGCCCCTGGTACCTTTTTCATAGGCTTTTTTAAATTTGGGCAAGGGCACAGGGGCCCCATGATCCCCTATTGCCTGGGGGCCCCATGACTTGTCAGTCCGCCCCTGGTCAGGGGCGCTCAGAAGCATGCCAGTATCAGTGCCCCCACAGCATGCAGCTTGCTATGGGAGCACCCAAAAGTAAGGAGGAGAGGACAGCACTGGTGGGGAACTCCAGAAGAGGAGGTAATTGATCGCTCTGTGCAATACCACTTCCCTGAGCAGATAAATATAACATCTTATTTATTTTAATTAAAAAGTTTAACTTCACAATCAATTCAAAGCCCAACTCGATCCAGCGCTATGAGAAAGGCTGTATAGCCGAAACGCGTTAGTTTTCTCACGCAGTACTTATGTCATGTAACTAATAAACAGAAACCAGAAGAGCATTCTGGGCTGCCAGCCTTTTTCGGCCTTTGAGTTATTCTTTGCTGGTTGACGGCTTTCTGTTTTAGTGGTCATGGATATCTGGTAAGCGGCTATGTGTGGTCACTGATGGTGGAGGATCCGGCTTGATTGACATCACTCACCACTGATTATTTCTTTATGAGGACTAGAAGCGAACTTTTCATTTTTTCTTGTGGTCTTTATGCCCTTTCTACCCACTCTGGTGCAATTTATTCACACTCTCTGCCTCTTTTTTTGATGTGCTGCCTCTTTCTTTTTTTTAGATCTGGAATTTCTGCATATAGTGACGTAACCAGAAGACATCTATGGATCGTTCCTCCATAACTCGTCCAACTGAAGGACCTATCCATCTGCGCGGCATGCTATATGATCCAGAGGCCAGGAGGGCCAGTTCCCTGGGTGCTTCGTACTATATATCATCCGCACGCGCTCGGTACGCAGTCACTGCCCCCAGGACACCGCAGCAGTCGTCCCGCCATTCATCCCTTCGCTCGTTGTGTTGCCAGTAACCCAGAGCTCGCGTCCAACCGTATTCTCCACCTAATGAGACCCAGTTATGTGCTCGGCCACCACGGGGAGGCGGATTGGCCCATTGATTTCAGATTTTTAGGAAGCCGATCTGCTCACTTGGAATTCTTCATTAGCGGTAGTGCTTTTCGCTAGAAAAGAGTCAGAATTATTAGCGTGCGACTCCAAGCTGCGCCAATTACCGGTAAGCGGCATCGACGCGTTCTATCGACTCTGTACCATCCGCACCTCTCATTTCCAGCTCAACGACTGATCGTTCCCACATCTCATTACCCGATCGCTGTGGGAATATTACTGCGCTTTCCTTTATGAAACCAAAAATGTCATATATTGCGGCTTATCAGTCATTAGATGTGGCGGCTGCATTAGTTTTCTTTTTTTTTAGTCTTTTTCCCCCCTCCTGGTGATCTGGCCAGTAACATACCTCTTGTGTTAGAGCGCCCCCCCCCACTCTGGATGGAGGAGCACAGTGCACAGCAACATTGTCAGTGTGGGGGGAAAGGGAGTGTTAGATGGACTAGCGGATTAAAATACACTAACAAATTGAAGCCAAATTCCAGATAACGCTTTGTAATTGGTTACAACAATTTTTTCTTCTTGCCCTGCCCAGAGGAAAGCCATGCAGCCATCGCTGGAGTACACGTAGACATGAAGTGACTGCAAAAAGATCAGCAACACTCAACGAACAATGGAACCACTACAAGTACTACTGCTACAGGGCGGCAGGGCTGCGCAAAATCACATATATATATATATATATATATATATATATATATATATATATATATACACACGTGATCTTGTATTTCCGGGTAGGGGGCGCGTGCCGCCCTACCCACGCTGCCATTGATGGCCACAGCTGTTCATCACCGGGTCCCGGCCGGAGATTCCCCACCGGCACCCAACGATCGCCGAGGAACACTGGCATGGGAGAGGTCTGTATGTAAACAATACAGACCTCTCCCATGTCAGCCCCAGCATGCTGCTTTGTATGGCTCTGCATAAGCTGACGGGATTCTTATCAAAGATGAGGAAGCTATAAAACAGACTACAAGTGCCATTAGGACTCTGGCTGGCTAGCTGAGAAGGTCTGATAAGAAATTTGCAGTAGCCGTATGTCAGGATTCAGCACAGTGTGCGTCTGAGTCAGGAAAAAGGTGACCGCAGGTCATAGCTAAGCTATGGCGGAGAACTCATTTTAATTGGATTGTGTGTCACGTTGACCTGTCTCCATTTTCCTGCGATTTCCTGGCCAATGTATTTTACTTCTAAAAGCACATTAAGAAGAAGAGGATATATTGCACTTAACTGTCCGCAGAGACGAGCCCCATGGCAGAGGTTCTCCTGCCGTTACTAAATAAAACCCCAACGAGGAGCGAGCTGGATTCCAACTTCATATATCTCAACAGCCAAAAGTTGGATGCAAGTACTGGATCTCATTTCAAGATGTTCGTGTCACGTTTTTGTTTTCTTTATTTTTGATGGGGAAGGGGTTAGTACCTCTGCAAGGTTTTTACTGCTGTGTGTGTCCCAGTTGGTGAGAGTTTACCTTACTTCCTGTCTTGGTACCACTGGGGTCTGTTGCCAGGGGAGCTTCAGGTTTCCGGCCTTATATGCAGTGTGTGAAAGGATGCCATCTAGCTAGTCCCCTGACTACGTCATCTATGATGAAATGCGTTGGGTGTGGTGGCCGTGACGTCATCACACGCACTTCACTTCATGTGCTGCTGCTTCCGGAGTCACACAGGACATGGGTACATATCCACCGTGAGAAGTAAAGCCCAAATCCACCGTGAGAAGGAAAGTCCATATCCACCGTGAGAAGGAAAGTCCATATCCACCGTGAGAAGGAAAGTCCATATCTACCATGAGAAGGAAAGTCCACTGGTGTAGGGACTGGTGGATAGAACCAAAGCAGAAGACATCCAACTCACTCTGAAGAACCTTGGACACATGTGGTTCCATCCACTACCATGTCCTGTACTGGTGTAGGAACTGGTGTATAGAACTAAAGCAGAACACATCCAACTCACTCTGAAGAACCTTGGACACATGTGGTTCCATCCACTACCATGTCCTGTACTGGTGTAGGAACTGGTGGATAGAACCAAAGCAGAAGACATCCAACTCACTCTGAAAAACCTTGGACACATGTGGTTCCATCCACTACCATGTCCTGTACTGGTGTAGGGACTGGTGGATAGAACCAAAGCAGAAGACATCCAACTCACTCTGAAGAACCTTGGACACCTGTGGTTCCATCCACTACCATGTCCTGTACTGGTGTAGGGACTGGTGTATAGAACCAAAGCAGAAGACATCCAACTCACTCTGAAGAACCTTGGACACATGTGGTTCCATCCACTACCATGTCCTGTACTGGTGTAGGGACTGGTGTATAGAACTAAAGCAGAACACATCCAACTCACTCTGAAGAACCTTGGACACATGTGGTTCCATCCACTACCATGTCCTGTACTGGTGTAGGGACTGGTGTATAGAACCAAAGCAGAAGACATCCAACTCACTCTGAAAAACCTTGGACACATGTGGTTCCATCCACTACCATGTCCTGTACTGGTGTAGGGACTGGTGGATAGAACCAAAGCAGAAGACATCCAACTCACTCTGAAGAACCTTGGACACATGTGGTTCCATCCACTACCATGTCATGTACTGGTGTAGGGACTGGTAGATAGAACCAAAGCAGAAGACATCCAACTCACTCTGAAGAACCTTGGACACATGTGGTTCCATCCACTATCCTGTACTGGTGTAGGGACTGGTGTATAGAACCAAAGCAGAAGACATCCAACTCACTCTGAAGAACCTTGGACACCTGGGCTCTCAAAGAGATCTGAGACAGACCCGCCAGACAGGTAAGTATGAAAGCTAAACAGCTAAAATGAGAGGAAATATATATATATGAATGGTTCTACCTGCCGAATAATTTCTTCTTCTCTCCATCCAGATTTAAGAACCGTACACACGATAAGAGAATGAGATGGAAATTTCCACAAGAGGAATTATCAGTAATAAAATCTACCCTCACAGTGTCGGCAACCCCCGTTCCCCCATCCCCTTCCTCACAGCACTGCAAGGGTTACATGCTTATGTTGTATAGAGCTGTAGAGTACCTTGACCCCAACTCCGGCAGGCTCCTCTACCCAAAGCTCTGGTTTGTGGGAAGTCCTTGGCATCATCACATACATTACAGGGCTATTAACTATATTGTTCATAGAGGAGCCAAGGGTGCAACCCCCCCACACACATGCTGGAGGGACCCTACTGGAGCAAGGAGTAAGGTAAGTATTAGACTTTCTTCACGTACCCCTAGACTTCATAAGCATTTATGAGGTGTGTGGGAAAGGAGGAAGGCATTGGAAGGGTATTATTTGTTATGCCCGGAGGTGGGCTTTAAACAAGGCAAACAGAAGGTGAGTATGGTTCCAGTAAGGGTTTCCTTTAAGTGGGGCAGAATGAAAATTCAGTTTTGGGTTAATCGATGAATTCCCCAGCTGTGCCATCCCTTCCATGGCTCTTCTAATCTTTCAATTATTTGAAGGGTTGGAGAAACATTTTGCTTCTACCTTGGACGGATCAGCCTGTTCTTTTGTGAACACATCCAGCTGCTTTTCCTTGACTGACAGAATTTCATCTCTAACCAAGGCCTTGCCGCCAACCCCCACCCCCACTGTGATAATAAATAGGCTGTTTTGGAACGTTCTGCCATGTCAGCCGAGCCCCATGGGGCATTCCCATAGCAGAAATCCAAGACATTTACTGACAGTACACCCTATCTTGTATTTTATAGATCATATAAATCGGTCACCAACTGTCTTTCATACCAAGGGACAGACCAAGAAATGGCCCGTTGTTCCATAAAACCCATCCTATTTCCTTTCAAATTCAACTATTTCCACCTATTAAAATGGAACTTCAGAATATAAAGAAAGAAAACGGCTAACAGGAAGGCTTTTATTGCAGAAGAGATTTCATATGTCTCTCCTGCAATAAAAGTGTCTTACCTGCCTGGCAGCAAGTTTCTTTAGATTGTACATTGAGTCACGCACGTGCGGCACCGCGATCGATCTCAGCATACCTTGGGTGCCCAGATGAATTCAAACTGACCTTCCTTCCATCCTTAACCAACCTGACCAAACTAATGCGATCCGCAGAATAAAACCAATAAAATTATTAACAGCAATTTACCATTTTCTTGCACTTAAAAAAGAAACATCATTGGTCACCAGATTCTTCTTCTATGTCGACCAACTAATTATCTCTGTGACTGATCCAGCGCATGCGCTGCCTGAGATCAGCCATAATGTCATACTGTTTATACATTGCCTTGAACATCATCCCACAGCAGAAGCTCACTGGAGGGATCACTGGCAGGAGGAAGGAGGTCCTGATTCCTCTATATAGATCTTTATATCACTAGAGGGATCAGCGGCAGGAGGAAGGAGGTCCTGATTCCTCTATACAGATCTTTATATCACTAGAGGGGTCACCGGCGGGAGGAAGGAGGTCCTGATTCCTCTATACAGATCTTTATATCACTAGAGGGGTCACCGGTGGGAGGAAGGAGGTCCTGATTCCTCTATATAGATCTTTATCACTAGAGAGGTCATCAGCAGAAGGAAGGAGGTCCTGATTCCTCTATATAGATCTTTATATCACTAGAGGGGTCACCGACGGGAGGAAGGAGGTCCCAATTCCTCTATATAGATCTTTATATCACTAGAGGGGTCACCGGTGGGAGGAAGGAGGTCCTGATTCCTCTATATAGATCTTTATCACTAGAGAGGTCATCAGCAGAAGGAAGGAGGTCCTAATCCCTCTATATAGATCTTTATATCACTAGAGGGGTCACCGACGGGAGGAAGGAGGTCCCAATTCCTCTATATAGATCTTTATCACTAGAGAGGTCATCAGCAGAAGGAAGGAGGTCCTGATTCCTCTATATAGATCTTTATATTACTAGAGGGGTCGCCGACAGGAGGAAGGAGGTCCTGATTCCTCTATATAGATCTTTATCACTAGAGAGGTCATCAGCAGAAGGAAGGAGGTCCTGATTCCTCTATATAGATCTTTATATCACTAGAGGAATCGTCAACAGAAGGCAGGAGGTCCTGACCCCTCTATAGAGATATTTATGTCACTAGAGGGGATACTGGCAGGAGGAAGGAGGTCCTAATCTTTCTATATAGATCTTTATCACTAGAGGTATCACCGGCAGGAGGAAGGAGGTCCTGATTCCTCTATATAGATCTTTATATCACTAGAGGGGTCACCGGCAGGAGGAAGGAGGTCCCGATTCCTCTATATAGATCTTTATATCACTAGAGGGGACACCGGCAGGAGGAAGGAGGTTCTAATCCCTCTATATAGATCTATATGCCACTAGAGGGGTCACCGGCAGGAGGAAGGAGGTCCTGATTCCTCTATATAGATCATTATATCACTAGAGGGGTCACCGGCAGGAGGAAGAAGGTCCTGATTCCTCTATATAGATCTTTATATCACTAGAGGGGTCACCAGCAGGAGGAAGGAGGTCCTGGTTCCTCTATAAAGATCTTTATATCACTAGAGAGGTCACCAGGAGGAGGAAGGAGGTCCTGATTCCTCTATATAGATCTTTATATCACTAGAGGGGTCGCTGGCAGGAGGAAGGAGACCTCATTTAAAATATTATGTCCAATTCTACAGACCTCAAATACAAAAAGACATTGATAAGACAGAACAAGTCCAAAGACAGTCAACAAAAACGGTGAAACGGTATCAGGAGAGACTATGGGAACTTAGGAAGTGCAACCTGGAGGAAACAAGGATTATGAGTGAATCCGTTAAATACATTAAGAGCATGAATAGGGTTCAGGAGGGTAATATTTTCAATATCCAGAATACGGGAGGATGACCTTCAATAGTAGGAGAAATGTTCTTGAGTACGTTTGCAGGTATTATTTTACGGAAAGAGTAGTGGATTCTTGGAACAGACTTCCAGTGGAGATGGTGAATCGGTCAACAGTAAGTGAATCTAAACTTGCTTTCCACAAACATAGATCTATCCTCAGAAAAATATGTTGGGTTGACTTGATGGACCACTTGGTATTTCCCACCAGTCCTCAATGTCTTTAGATTGACCACCCTTTCCTCCTTGCCAAACTGCACTCCCTTGGCATCAAGGATGCTGCTCTCTCCTGGTTCTCCTCCTACCTTTCCCAACGCTCCTTCAGCGGCACCTACAACACTGCCACCTCCCCCTCCCTCCCCCTCTGTCGGGGTCCCCCAAGGCTCTGTCCTCGGGCCCCTCCTCTTCTCCATCTATACCTCCTCCCTTGGCAAACGTATTCACTCCCACGGCTTCAATTACCACCTCTATGTCGACAACACCCAAATTTACCTCTCCACCCCCCACCTCACCCCCTCATTCTCTGCCCGCAATGCCCACCTCCTAAACGACATATCAGACTGGATGTCGCTCCATTTCCTCAAACTTAACCTATCCAAAACCGAGCTCCTGGTCTCCCCCCCCCCCATCCTCTCCATCACTACTAACAACGCCACCATCTCTCCCACCCGCCAAAGTCCTGGGTGTCACCCTGGACTCCCACCTCTCCTTCCTACCCCACATCCAACTGCTATCTAGATCTTGCAGGCTCCACCTCCGCAACATCTCCAAGATACGCACATTCCTCACCCCAGACACCACCAAACAACTCGTACACTCCCTCATCATCTTACGCCTGGACTACTGCAACTCCCTCCTCACTGGCCTACCCAAACGAACGCTATCCCCACTCCAGTCGATCCTAAACTCAGCGGCCAGACTCATCCACCTCACCAACCGCTCCACATCCACCTCCCCCCTCTGCCAATCCCTTCATTGGCTCCCGATTGCCCAACGCATCAAATTCAAACTGCTAACTCTGACCTACAAAGCCATTCACAACGCCGCCCCAAACTACATAACTGACCTGATACCCAAATACTACCCTACCCGTGCCCTCCGCTCCTCACAGGACCTCCTACTCTCTAGCTCCCTGGTCTCCTCCTCCCATGCCCGATTGCAGGACTTCTCCAGGACTTCCCCCATCCTCTGGAACTCCCTACCCCAATCCATCAGACTGTCGCCTACCCTCCTCACCTTCAGGCGCACCCTGAAAACCCTCCTCTTCAGGGATGCCTACCCTCACCTCACCTAACACCCGACCTCACCTAACAACTAACCTCCTCCCGTCACTCCATCCCCCAACGCCATCTCCTCCTGTACCACCTTCCCCTCCCTCCTAGATTGTAAGCTCGAAAGAGCAGGGCCCTCGAACCCCTCGTGTATTGTATTGTTACTGTCTTGTCTCATGTTCTGTCCCCCTTGCTACTGTACAGTGCTGAGCATACCCTTTGGCGCTATATAAATACTGTATAATAATAATAATAATCTACAGAATTGTTCAGTACAATACAGCCACCCTTCCCCTCTTTCAGTTCTGAGCAGGGGCGGACTGACCATTTGGAAACTCGGGCACTACCCGAGGTCAGTAGGGGGCCCCATGAGATGCCCCTGGTACCTTTTTCATAGGCTTTTTTGAGTTTGGGCAAGGACACAGGGGCCCCATGATCCCCTATTGCCCGGGGGCCCCAGAAACAAATACTCATGCTCACACTATTCAGAAATGAATTCAATGACTTTTTAACCCCTTGACGCCGACGTAACACAAATATGCGGCCTCACGGACCTGGGCTTTTTTCCGTGGGGCCGCATATTTGCGTACCTGTCTTTGTGTTGGGAGCGCGCCCCTCAGGGCGCTCCCAGCACCGACACCGCGGTGTCACTGAGAGCACCGGGTCCCGTTCTAACGATCGGGACCCGGGACTCCCGGTCCTGGGTCACATGATCGCTGTGATAGCCTCTGATTGGCTATCACAGTGATCAGTCACTGTGCAGCCCGGCCCCCTTTGTTTTTTTTCTCTCTCTCTCTATGAATGGAGAAGAGAGATACATTGTATCTCTCGAACTCCTGTCAGAGAGAAGAAAAAAAAAAGTTTGTAAAAAAAAAAAAAAAAAAAGATAAATAAATAAATAAATATTAAAAAAATAAAATAAAAAATAAAAAAAAATACCTAGATCAAGGTTTGATCTAGTTCAGTGCCAGGGTTAGTGTTTAGGTCAGGGTCAAGGTCAAAGGTCAGGGTCAAAGGTCAAGGTCAGGATTTAAAAAAAAATTGGTATCAGTGTCAGTTAGTGTTAATGTCAGTGTCAGTTAGTGTGTTTTAGGTAAAAAAAAAAAAAGACAAAAACAAAATGCGCACTATGGTTTCTGGGCTGTACTACGGGTACAAACAACAAATAACATACACATATATGGTATCGCTGCGATCGTCAAGAGCTGGAGAATTTATTTTGGGTTGCTCTTTGGTGGTAGGTTATGGTCATAACAAGAAACACACAGCTAAATAAAAAAAAAAGGATTTTTTTTTTACTATTTTTGGCCAGTTTTCCTTTGATAATAAAAAAAAAATCAGGAGATATCCATTACCATTTACCACCAAATGAAAGCCCAATTTGTCCTGAAAAAATCACGGTATAATCCACCTGGATGTACAAAGTAGTTGTGATGATACGGACGGTTTTGCTATCACATGTCAACGGTGCAGAATTGTGCTTAGGCATTTACATTTGTTTTACCCTCAGGCATGAAGGGGTTAAAGGAACACCATCAGATAACAATACTGTTCTTCTACATCTGCTCTGAGAGATCCTCCAAATGTTGGCACAGCGAATCTCGAGTCACCTTTTAGTTTTGTCTTGAGCTGTAAACTTGCGTCAGCAGAACACCGCTGAAGTGGTGGAAAATGAAGCAGCTGGCGCCGATCCTGGAAGGACTGTGTGCGAGGAACACGTGGGGACCAGGAACTCTACATAATGGAAGCCTCAGCGCCCAGCCAGCCACCCTAATTGATGGTTTTGGTAGGATCTGCGAGACAAATACGGCAAGGGCTGCTTTATGGTGACAAGAGTAAAGGTTGTGATTCTTTACGTAGCTCCAATGCGGCGTCAGCGCTATTTTCAGACGACGGCTCTGACTTCGGGCCAAAAACGCAATAACCATTCGTCTCAACAAGCCATCCCCACCACATTTAATTAGGAGAGTTCAGCCAAATGTTTTCGGTTCTTTGAATTGCGACTCGAATTGTCATCTAAATTAGGCATTGTTTAAAGGGCTGCTCCATCTTCCCAGGATTTTAATTTGATGACTGGCACTTGTCCTGCGGATCTCTCCCAGCAACGTGTCGTCTTACATTTTGTAGCTGCCTTGACTTGAGCTATTCAAATACTTTGCTGAGCAGCCGGAGCTTCTAAGTCTAGGTTCACCCCTATGCAGGTTGCGTTTGAGCCGTTTATGCGTTGCGTTTTGTGTTGCATTTTTGCCGCTTTTTTTTTTTTTTTTTTTTAAACAAAGTATCTCTATGGTTTCCTGGGTCAATGGAGCAGCTTTCCAGTTGGCTATGCTGCAGCCATGTGACCCTCGGTGGCCATCTTGGTCTATTTAATTCCATGCCCCTGGATTTTGGCGTGCTTTTGGTGTGTGGCTAGTGTCTTCCGCCTGGCAGTACTCGGGTCGCTGGTTCAAATACCAACCACGGCACCACCTGCCTGGAGTTTGCATGTTCTCCCTGTGCCCGCGTGGGTTTCCTCCGGGTACTCTGGTTTCCTCCCACACTCCAAACACATGCTGGTAGGTTAATTGGCTCCTGTCTAAATTGGCCCTAGTATGTGTATGTATGAATGTGAGCTAGGGACCTTAGATTGTAATCCCCTTGAGGGTTAGGGACCTTAGATTGTAATCCCCTTGAGGGTTAGGGACCTTAGATTGTAATCCCCTTGAGGGTTAGGGACCTTAGATTGTAATCCCCTTGAGGGTTAGGGACCTTAGATTGTAATCCCCTTGAGGGTTAGGGACCTTAGATTGTACGCCCCTTGAGGGTTAGGGACCTTAGATTGTACGCCCCTTGAGGGTTAGGGACCTTAGATTGTACGCCCCTTGAGGGTTAGGGACCTTAGATTGTAATCCCCTTGAGGGTTAGGGACCTTAGATTGTACGCCCCTTGAGGGTTAGGGACCTTAGATTGTAATCCCCTTGAGGGTTAGGGACCTTAGATTGTACGCCCCTTGAGGGTTAGGGACCTTAGATTGTACGCCCCTTGAGGGTTAGGGACCTTAGATTGTAATCCCCTTGAGGGTTAGGGACCTTAGATTGTAATCCCCTTGAGGGTTAGGGACCTTAGATTGTACGCCCCTTGAGGGTTAGGGACCTTAGATTGTAATCCCCTTGAGGGTTAGGGACCTTAGATTGTACGCCCCTTGAGGGTTAGGGACCTTAGATTGTAATCCCCTTGAGGGTTAGGGACCTTAGATTGTACGCCCCTTGAGGGTTAGGGACCTTAGATTGTACGCCCCTTGAGGGTTAGGGACCTTAGATTGTACGCCCCTTGAGGGTTAGGGACCTTAGATTGTAATCCCCTTGAGGGTTAGGGACCTTAGATTGTACGCCCCTTGAGGGTTAGGGACCTTAGATTGTACGCCCCTTGAGGGTTAGGGACCTTAGATTGTACGCCCCTTGAGGGTTAGGGACCTTAGATTGTACGCCCCTTGAGGGTTAGGGACCTTAGATTGTACGCCCCTTGAGGGTTAGGGACCTTAGATTGTACGCCCCTTGAGGGTTAGGGACCTTAGATTGTACGCCCCTTGAGGGTTAGGGACCTTAGATTGTAATCCCCTTGAGGGTTAGGGACCTTAGATTGTACGCCCCTTGAGGGTTAGGGACCTTAGATTGTACGCCCCTTGAGGGTTAGGGACCTTAGATTGTACGCCCCTTGAGGGTTAGGGACTGACATGAATGTACAATATATATATGTGTAAAGCGCTGCGTAAATTGATGGCGCTATATAAGTACAATAGATAATAGTGTAGAGAGAAAAAACCCACTTGTTAGGGAAAGTAACTAGTGGTAGGGATGATTCCTGACGAGGAGGGAAATATTAGGAACTGGATCGGCCAGACCCTCTGAAACAGACGCCGTCGGCACCTCTCCTAAATCTGACTACATTGAACTGTGAGTTACTTCCCATTTGGTATTTCCTGCCTGGGTGTTTGTAACATTGGCATTCTGTTTAATACAAGTTCCAAGTTTTACTGCAACTCTGTGTGTTTACTGCCCGCACTGCGCTGCACCTCCCCACACAAGGCTATGTATGAGGCCAGACAGGGTGCCTCTCCTTCCTCCATAGCCATCCGACAATGCGGCTTGCAAGGAGGTAGCTGCTTTGACAGGTGGCACTTTTCTCCATCTCCAAGCACTTGCCTGAAACAAGTGTCTCATGAGGATTGCAAGAAGGGGGGGGGGCTTTTGTGCAGCCCATGAATTTAAAGGTTGTAAAGGCTCGAGGTTTTTTTTTTTCTATGCATGAAGGTAAAAAACCTTCTGTGTGCAGCATCCCCCCCCCAGCCCCCTCAATACTCACCTAAGCCCCCTCTCAATCCAGCGATGTGCACTAGAGTCTCAGCCAGGGGCGGACTGACAACTCATGGGGCCCCCGGGCAATAGGGGATCATGGGGCCCCTGTGTCCTTGCCCAAATTCAAAAAAGCCTATGAAGAAGGTACCAGGGGCATCTCATGGGGCCCCCTACTGACCCCGGGCCCTCGGGCAGTGCCCGAGTTTCCAAATGGTCAGTACGCCCCCGGTCTCAGCTATCCCAGGACTCCCTCTCCTCAATGGCTGAGACAGCAGTGGGAGCCATTGGCTCCCACTGCTGTCAATCACAGCTTGTGAGCCAGTGAGAAGAGAGAAGGGGCTGTGGCTTCGTGCGTGAATGGACACACAGAGCAGCGGCTGGAGAGTGCGCATGCTAGGGTGCCCCCATCGCAAGCTGCTTGCTGCAGGGGCACCCAACAGGAGGGAGGGGCCAGGAGCACTGGCAAGGAGAAGAGGAGGAGCCAAAACCACTGCACAGAGCAGGTAAGTATGACATGTTTGTTATTAAAAAAAAACAATGTAAGCCTTTAGAATCGCTTAAAGCCGCTTGCAGCATTCGATGGGCGGAACCACCGCTGAACACCGTCCGTTCAAAGTCCGTTCAAGTGAAGGGGGCTGAGCAGCATTTTGATGGTCACAACAGGCAGTGCAGAGAGAACATGTCACCCCCTCACCGCCTGCTAAAAAGTGATCAACCGCAGATTGCTTTTTAGAGGGGCTGACAATAATAGCTGAGTGTGTGAATGAGCCATAAAGCTGGCCACGCACGGAGTGGATTTTTGGCTGGTTCTTGATGAGCTGATCGAACAATTCGAGCCATGGGTGGCCCTTTCAGCAGACACCTGCCTGACCTCCTTCAATCTGAAAATGTAGGATGCTTGTCGGGTAGGTGTGGAGGAAGCGAACACACAGGGGCCCGGAGTGCAGCAACCGATGTATTGAAGAATTTGCAAACAGTACAACAGCCCGACGGGGGAGCTGACCCGACCGGGAACTTGCATTCAGTGTAGCAGAGAGTCAGTGGTGGCAGGCCTGAATTGAAGACAGCGCTTGCCGGAGGAGTTGGAATGGTCTTGGGAGAGCGGATATAGTGAATGCGGGGTCCGGGGAGAGCGGATATAGTGAATGCAGGGTCCGGGGAGAGCGGATATAGAGAATGCGGGGTCCGGGGAGAGCGGATATAGTGAATGCGGGGTCCGGGGAGAGCGGATATAGTGAATGCGGGGTCCGGGGAGAGCGGATATAGTGAATGCGGGGTCCGGGGAGAGCGGACATAGTGAATGCTGGGTCCGAGGAGAGTGGATATAATGAATGCAGGGTCCGGGGAGAGCGGACATAGTGAATGCGGGGTCCGGGGAGAGCGGATATAGTGAATGCGGGGTCCGGGGAGAGCGGATATAGTGAATGTGGGGTCCGGGGAGAGCGGATATAGTGAATGCGGGGTCCGGGGAGAGCGGATATAGTGAATGCGGGGTCCGGGGAGAGCGGATACAGTGAATGCAGGGTCCGGGGAGAGCGGATATAGTGAATGCGGGGTCCGGGGAGAGTGGATATAGTGAATGCGGGGTCCGGGGAGAGCGGATATAGTGAATGCTGGGTCCGAGGAGAGTGGATATAGTGAATGCAGGGTCCGGGGAGAGCGGATATAGTGAATGCAGGTTCTGGGGAGAGCAGATATAGTGAATGCGGGGTCTGGGGAGAGCGGATATAGTGAATGCGGGGTCCGGGGAGACCGGATATAGTGAATGCGGGGTCCGGGGAGAGCAGATATAGTGAATGTGGGGTCTGGGGAGAGCGGATATAGTGAATGCGGGGTACGGGGAGAGCGGATACAGTGAATGCGGGGTCCGGGGAGAGCAGATAGAGTGAATGCGGGGTCCGGAGAGAGCGGATATAGTGAATGCGGGGTCCAGGGAGACCAGATATAGTGAATGCAGGGTCCGGGGAGAGCAGATATAGTGAATGCAGGGTCCGGGGAGAGCGGATACAGTGAATGTGGGGTCCGGGAAGAGCAGATATAGTGAATGCGGGTTCCGGGGAGAGCGGATATAGTGAATGCGGGGTCCGGGGAGAGCGGATATAGTGAATGCGGGGTCCGGGGAGACCAGATATAGTGAATGCGGGTTCCGGGGAGAGCGGATATAGTGAATGCGGGTTCCGGGGAGAGCAGATATAGTGAATGCGGGATCTGGGGAGAGCGGATATAGTGAATGCAGTGTCTGGGGAGAGCGGATATAGTGAATGCGGGGTCCGGGGAGAGCGGATATAGTGAATGCGGGGTCCGGGGAGAGCGGATACAGTGAATGCGGGGTCCAGGGGGACCGGATATAGTGAATGCGGGGTCCGGGGAGAACAGATATAGTGAATGCGGGGTCCGGGGAGAGCGGATATAGTGAATGCGGGGTCCGGGGAGAGCGGATATAGTGAATGCGGGGTACGGGGAGAGCGGATACAGTGAATGCGGGGTCCGGGGAGAGCGGATATAGTGAATGCGGGGTCCGGGGAGAGCAGATAGAGTGAATGCGGGGTCCGGAGAGAGCGGATATAGTGAATGCGGGGTCCGGAGAGAGCGGATATAGTGAATGCGGGGTCCGGAGAGAGCGGATATAGTGAATGCGGGGTCCGGAGAGAGCGGATATAGTGAATGCGGGGTCCGGGGAGAGCGGATATAGTGAATGCGGGGTCCGGGGAGAGCGGATATAGTGAATGCGGGGTCTGGGGAGAGCGGATATAGTGAATGCGGGGTCCGGGGAGAGCGGATATAGTGAATGCGGGGTCCGGGGAGAGCGGACATAGTGAATGCAGGGCCCGGGGAGAGCGGATATAGTGAATGCAGAGTCCGGGATATAGTGAATGCGGGGTCCGGGGAGAGCGGACATAGTGAATGCAGGGCCCGGGGAGAGCGGATATAGTGAATGCGGGGTCCGAGGAGAGCGGATATAGTGAATGCAGGGTCCGGGGAGAGCGGATATAGTGAATGCGGGGTCCTGGGAGAGCGGATATAGTGAATGTGGGGCTCGGGGAGAGTGGATATAGTGAATGCGAGGTCCGGAGAGAGCGGATATAGTGAATGCGGGGTCCGGGGAGAGCGGATATAGTGAATGCGGGGTCCGGGGAGAGCGGATATAGTGAATGCAGGGTCCGGGGAGAGCGGATATAGTGAATGTGGGGTTCAGGGAGAGTGGATATAGTGAATGCGGGGTCCGGGGAGAGCGGATATTATTATTATTATTCAGTATTTATAAAGCGCCAATAGTTCGCTCAGCGCTGTACATTACAAAGGGGGACAGAACATGTGACAGAACAATACCAATACAATGCAAAACATGAGGGGATCGAGGGCCCTGCTCTTTCAAGCTTACAATCTAGGAGGGAGGGGATGGTGGCACAGGAGGAGATAGCTGTGGGGGATGGAGTGGTAGGAAGAGTGGAGGAGGTCGGCAAGTTAGCAGGGGGCGGGGTAGGCTTCCCTGAAGAGATGGGTTTTCAGGGTGCGCCTAAAGGAGAGGAGAGTAGGTGATAATCTGATGGGTTGGGGCAGGGAGTTCCAGAGGATGGGTGACACCCTGGAGAAGTCCTGGAGGCGGGCATGGGAGGAGGAGACCAGGGAACTAGAGAGAAGGAGGTCTTGTGAGGAGCGGAGTGTGCGTGCTGGGCGGTACTTGGATATTAGGTCAGTGATGTAGTTCGGGGCAGTATGGTGGACAGCTTTGTACGTCAGTGTTAGGATTTTGAATTTGATCCGTTGCGCAATCGGAAGCCAGTGGAGGGATTGGCAGAGGGGGGTGGCGGAAACGGAGCGGTTGGAAAGGTGAATGAGTCTGGCAGCCGTATTCAGGATGGACTGAAGCGGGGATAGCCAGCGGCGAGGCAGGCCAGTGAGGAGGGAGTTGCAGTAGTCGAGTCGCGATATGATGAGGGAGTGGATGAGCTGTTTAGTGGTTTCTGGAGTTAGGAACGTGCGGATTTTGGCGATGTTGCGGAGGTGGAGTCTGCATGAGTTTGTTAAAGAGTGGACTTGGGGCTGGAAGGATAGGTTGGAGTCCAAAATGACACCAAGTACTCTGGCCTGCGGGGCGGGTTTGATGGTGGCGTTGTTGGACATGATGGAGAAGTCAATGGGGGGTGGTGTCCGGGCTGGAGGGAAGACAAGAAACTCGGTTTTGGAGAGGTTCAGTTTAAGGAAGTGGAGCGACATCCAGTCTGATATGTCGCTCAACAGGTGTGTGATTCGGGCGGAGACCGAGGGGGTGAGGTGGGGGGTTGAGAGATAGATTTGTGTGTCGTCGGCATAGAGGTGGTAGTTGAAGCCGTGAGAGTGTATGAGTTGGCCAAGGGAGGAGGTGTAGATGGAGAAGAGAAGGGGCCCGAGGACAGAGCCTTGGGGGACCCCAACAGAGAGGGGGAGTGAGAGGGAGGTGGTGGCATTATAGGTAACGCTGAAAGAGCGTTGTGACAGGTAGGATGAGAGCCAGGAGAGAGCAGAATCTCTGAGGCCGAGGGAGTGTAGTTTTTTGAGGAGGAGGGGGTGGTCGACTGTGTCAAAGGCCGCAGAGAGGTCAAGGAGTAGGAGCACTGAATAGTGGCCATTAGCTTTGGCGGTTAGCAGGTCGTTGGAGAGTTTGAGTAAGGCAGTTTCGGTGGAGTGTAGGGGACGGAAGCCGGACTGTAGGGGATCGAGGAGGTTGTTGTCGTTGAGGTGAGAGCATAGGCGGGCGTAGACTAGGCGCTCGAGGAGTTTAGATGTAAATGGGAGCAGGGAGATGGGTCTGAGGTTGTTCGGGTCATTGGGGTCCAGGGAGGGCTTTTTAAGTATGGGGGTGATGTGTGCATGTTTCAGAGGGGAAGGGAAAGTGCCGGAGGAGAGGGAGAGATTGAAGATGTGGGTGAGGGAGCGTAGGATGGAGGGGGAGGGAGGTTGTAGGAGTTGTGTGGGGATAGGGTCAAGGGGGCAGGTGGTGAGGCGGGCATCAGAGAGGATCTTGGAGACTTCTTCGATGGTAGTAAGGTCAAAGGTGCGGAGTGTTGGGGGATATAGTGAATGCGGGGTCTGGGGAGAGCGGATATAGTGAATGCGGGGTCCGGGGAGAGCGGATATAGTGAATGCGGGGTCTGTGGAGAGCGGATATAGTGAATGTGGGGTTCAGGGAGAGTGGATATAGTGAATGCAGGGTCTGTGAAGAGCGGATATAGTGAATGCAGGGTCCGGGGAGAGCGGATATAGTGAATGCGGGGTCCGGGGAGAGCGGATATAGTGAATGTGGGGTTCAGGGAGAGTGGATATAGTGAATGCGGGGTCCGGGGAGAGCGGATATAGTGAATGCGGGGTCCGGGAGAGTGGATGTAGTGAATGCGGGGTCCGGGGAGAGCGGATATAGTGAATGCGGGGTCTGGGGAGAGCGGATGTAGTGAATGCGGGGTCTGGGGAGAGCGGATGTAGTGAATGCGGGGTCCGGGGAGAGCGGATATAGTGAATGCAGGGTCTGGGGAGAGCTGCTGCTCCTTTAATGTCTAATTGCATGTTGGGGTGTATCCTAGACAAGGCTATGCAGGCTGCAGGAAGGTGCAGAAACCTGGCTATAGAGTGTGGTGGGGGTGTCTGGATCACAGAACTAGCTGAACTGAATTACAAATCTCTTCTTGGGTAAACCATGTCCCAGGATAGATGTACATGTTCATCAACTTTTGCTAAACCCAACCATTTCCCCCTAGCAAGATAATCTGAGCTAACCCTCTTCTGTGCCCCTAGTGACACATTGCTTGATGATTGGTCACTGGGGTACCCAGAGTTGTCACATGGGGTGGGTACAGATGGAGAAGTGGGGGGGGGGTCATCCCCTTGAAAGCTCCACTCACAACACAGAATTTACTCAGGATTTTCTCTCTTCAATTACAGCGGCGTGGTGAAGGAGTGATACGGAGGTAAGTTCAGGTGGTTGGACTGGTGGGTTTGAACCTAGGACCAGGGGCGGACTGACCATTCAGGAACCCGGGCACTGCCCAAGGGCCCAGGGTCAGTAGGGGGCCCCATGAGATGCCCCTGGCACCTTTCATAGGCTGGGAGAGCGGATATAGTGAATGCAGGGCCCGGGGAGAGGGGATATAGTGAATGCAGGGTCCGGGATATAGTGAATGCGGGGTCCGAGGAGAGCGGATATAGTGAATGCGGGGTCCGGGGAGAGCGGACATAGTGAATGCAGGGCCCGGGGAGAGCGGATATAGTGAATGCGGGGTCCGAGGAGAGCGGAGATAGCTAATGCGGGGTCCGGGTAGAGCGGATATAGTGAATGTGGGGTTCAGGGAGAGTGGATATAGTGAATGCGGGGTCCAGGGAGAGCGGATATAGTGAATGCGGGGTCCGGGGAGAGGATATATAGTGAATGCAGGGTCCGGGGAGAGCGGATATAGTGAATGCGGGGTCTGGGGAGAGTGGATATAGTGAATGTGGGGCTCGGGGAGAGCGGATATAGTGAATGCAGGGTCCGGGGAGAGTGGATATAGTGAATGCAGGGTCCGGGGAGAGCGGATATAGTGAATGCGGGGTCCGGGGAGAGTGGATATAGTGAATGCGGGGTCCGGGAGAGTGGATATAGTGAATGCAAGGTCCGGGGAGAGCAGATATAGTGAATGCGGGGTCCGGGGAGAGCGGATGTAGTGAATGCGGGGTCTGGGGAGAGCGGATGTAGTGAATGCAGGGTCTGGGGAGAGCTGCTGCTCCTTTAATGTCTAATTGCATGTTGGGGTGTATCCTAGACAAGGCTATGCAGGCTGCCGGAAGGTGCAGAAACCTGGCTATAGAGTGTGGTGGGGGTGTCTGGATCACAGAACTAGGTGAACTGAATTACAAATCTCTTCTTGGGTAAACCATGTCCCAGGATAGATGTACATGTTCATCAACTTTTGCTAAACCCAACCATTTCCCCCTAGCAAGATAATCTGAGCTAACCCTCTTCTGTGCCCCTAGTGACACATTGCTTGATGATTGGTCACTGGGGTACCCAGAGTTGTCACATGGGGTGGGTACAGATGGAGAAGGGGGGGGTCATCCCCTTGAAAGCTCCACTCACAACACAGAATTTACTCAGGATTTTCTCTCTTCAATTACAGCGGCGTGGTGAAGGAGTGATACGGAGGTAAGTTCAGGTGGTTGGACTGGTGGGTTTGAACCTAGGACCAGGGGCGGACTGACCATTCAGGAACCCGGGCACTGCCCAAGGGCCCAGGGTCAGTAGGGGGCCCCATGAGATGCCCCTGGCACCTTTCATAGGCTTTTTTTGGGTGTGGTTTGAGTGTGCGCAAGAACTCAGGGGCCCCATGATCCTCTATTGCCCGGGGGCCCCATGAGTTGTTAGTCCGCCCCTGCTTAGGACAGGTTCTTTTTAAACTGCTTGACTCAGATTCGTGAGGTTTTCAATAATTCACCGGCTAAGTGTCCCAAATACTAAGGCATTAGATCAGCCATTCTCAACAAGGGTTTTGTGGAACCCTGAGGTTCCTTCAGAAGTTTGATGGGTTTGATGGGTTCAACACCAGTTATCAGAGCCAGCCAATGATCTTTATGGCTGTCTGTAAGGGGCCATTCTTCCAACTGGTCAACAATGTAAGTGATATTTTCCCATTGACCACCCCCCAAATTAGTTGGGGGTTCCTTGAGATCTGAAAATTACGTCAAAGGTTCCTCAAGGGTAAATAGGTTGAGGAAGGCTGCATTAGATGAAAGGTCTGGCTGTAGGTCGGATAATGACTTTAATGAATACGTCTCGGGTCGTTGAGGAACATGCCCCACATTTCATTGGGTTGTCATTGCATCTGCGTTGGGAACGAGAAAGAGAGAGCTTATCCTCCATCTGCTTCAAGTATTACACAACAAAAGACGGCAAACACAAGAAACGGCTCAACAGGTCAACAGGGTAAATGAAATGAAGACCACTCAATACCTAAAAGCCTCTTACAAATGTCCGACTCCCAAGGACAGAACTTATTATCCAACCGGTGGCTGACCACCGCGGCCAAAAAACAGTTTTCCTGTGCGTGGCACGAGCCCGCCGATTCCTTTCCTGGCAGGTGCCGTTACTACGCCGCCGTATATAAAAAGCGAAATGCAAATATTAGTTTTTATTTTTGGCTCTGGCTGGATGTGGCCCAATTAGTGGCAGTTTTGTGATGTTGTCCCGAAGGAAGTAGTTAAGTCCTTTCAGATTCTTTTCTATCTCAGATGCCTGTAATTATTTTCCCTCGCTGTTCCCAGAGGACTCTGGGTAAACCTGACTAACCTCGCTATCAAACACGCCATCGTCACATTCCTTTCATGTCCGTGAAAAAAACCGCATACCTTGAACGCAGCGGGAGATGCGGCGGTTGGAAAAGGGGAGATTGCATGGAGCTTGTGTACTTTAGGTGCCTTCTGTACACATGTTGTGTAACAGCTACTTGATCAGAGAGTAAAGGAAATTTGAAGAAGAATTTGTATTAATGTGGTGCATTCCCCGAGTGACATGTGCGTAGGCGGGTGTGGTTTGTTTTCTCCACTGCAGGGGGCGCTCAAATCGAATGGCACCTCAGCCTGGAGATGAAGTCCTAGAAAAACAATGTGTTTCTATGGTTTCCTGGGTCAATGGAGCAGTATTTCAGTTGGCTTTGCTGCGTCCATGTGACCCTTGGTGGCCATCTTTGGTCAGCAGGGTCTGTTTAAGTCCCTGTCCCTGCATTTTGGTGCACTTCTGGCGTTCAGCTAGTGTAGAGAGAGAGACTCTGCTTGTTAGAGAAAGTAACTAGAGGTAGGGAAGGTTCCTGACGAGGAGGGAAAGATTAGGGACTCGCTATTCTAGTGAGGAGCTTCCCTTTTTGGACCGGATTGGGCAGATCCTCTGAAACAGACACTGTCGGCTGCTCTCCTCTTAGAAATCTGACTACATTGAACTGTGAGATACTTCCCTAGTGGTGCTTTCCCGCCTGGGTATTTTAACATTAACATTCTGTTTAATACAAGTTCCATGTTTTACTGCAACCGAACTCTTTGTATTTACTACCCGCAATGCGCTGCACCTCCCCACACAAGGCTATGTATGAGGCGGAGCCGGAGCTTCTAAGTCTAGGTTTACACCTATGCAAGTTCCATTTGAGCCATTTCTGCATCGCGTTTTGGCCACGGTTTACAAAAAAAACCCAAAAAACATATCTCTATGGTTTCCTGGCTCAATGGAGCAGCGTTCCAGTTGGCTATGCTGCAGCCATGTGACACTCGGTGGCCATCTTGGTCTATTTAATTCCATGCCCCTGGATTTTGGCGTGCTTTTGGCGTGTGGCTAGTGTAGAGAGAAAAACCCCACTTGTTAGGGGAAGTAACAAGTGGTGGGGAAGCTTCTGGAGGAGGAGGGAAAGTTAGGGACTAGATCGGCCAGACCCTCTGAAACAGACGCTGTCAGCACCTCTGCTCTTATAAATCTGACTACATTGAACTGTGAGTTACTTCCCTAGTGGTGCTTTCCCGCCTGGGTGTGTGTAACATTGGCATTCTGTTTAATACAAGTTCCACGTTTTACTGCAACCTGGCTCTGTGTATTTACTGCCCACAACGCACTGCACCTCCCCACACAAGGCTATGTATGAGGTCAGACATGGTGCCCCTCCTTCCTCCAAAGGCATCCAACAATGTAGCTTGCAAGGTGATAGCTGCTTTGACAGATGGCACTTTTCTCCATCTCCAAGTGTCTCATGAGGATTGTAGGAAGAGGGGGGCTTTTGTGCGGCCCCTTATTTTATCAATCTGTGTTTAGAATAAACATAATTTTGGACTCAAAGATTACATGGTGTGGTGCTTCCATTCTCAATCTGAACATCCCTTTCACAACCTAAGGTGACTGTGATAGTCCGCTGGTGCAGGGGTCTCCAAACTTTCTAAACAAAGGGACAGTTTTTTGGCCCTCAGACTTTAAGGGGTCCGGACTTTAGCCTGTGAGAGTAGAAAATTCTCCATTGTCGGTGGGAGCAAACAATGCCTCAGACTTGGTGGCCATTGGGATGAAAAAAATTGCATAGCGCCTAGAGTCAGAAGGAGGAGGAGTAGCGCACCATCATTGGTATTAGTGGGAGGAAGTGTCCCATCGTTCTTGTCATTGGAAGGAATAATACTCCGTTGTTGGTGTCATTGGGAGGAACAGTGCCCCATGATTGGTGTTACTGGGAAAAGCATGCCCCAGTGTTGGTATCAGTGGGAGGAATAGTGCCCCCATCATTGGTATTCGTGGGAGGAATAGTGCCCCATCATTGGTATCAGTGGGAGGAATAGTGCCCCGTTATTGGTATCAGTGGGAGGAATAGTGCCCCATCATTGGTATCAGTGGGAGGAATAGTGCCCCATCATTGGTATTCGTGGGAGGAATAGTGACCCATCATTGGTATCAGTGGGAGGAATAGTGCCCCAGTGTTGGTATCAGTGGGAGGAATAGTGCCCCCATCATTGGTATTCGTGGGAGGAATAGTGCCCCATCATTGGTGTCAGTGGGAGGAATAGTGCCCCATCATTGGTGTCAGTGGGAGGAATAGTGTCCCATCATTGGTGTCAGTGGGAGGAATAGTGCCCCATCATTGGTATTCGTGGGAGGAATAGTGACCCATTGTAGGTCTAAGATAAAATAATAGTGCCCCTTCACTGGTATCAGAGGCAGGAACACAGGTGAAACTCGAAAAATGAGAATATGGTGCAAAAGTTCATTTATTTCAGTGCAGCAACTTAAAAGGTGAAACTAATATATGAGACTCATTACATGCAAAGCAAGATAGTTCAAGCCGTGATTTGTCATCATTGTGATGATTATGGCTTACAGCTCATGAAAACCCCAAATCCACAATCTCAGAAAATGAGAATATTGTGAAAAGGTGGAATAATCTCGGCTCAAAGTGTCCCACTCTAATCAGCTCATTCAGCCCTAACACCTGCAAAGGGTTGCTGAGCCTTTAAATGGTCTCTCAGTCTGGTTCAGTAGGAATCACAATCATGGGAAAGACTGCTGACCTGACACCATCACTGACACCCTCCATAAGGAGGGAAAGCCTCAATAGGGAATTGCAGAAGAAGTTGGATGTTCCCAAAGTGCTGTATCAAAGCACATTAATAGAAAGTTATGTGGAAGGGAAAAATGTGGAAGAAAAAGCTGCACAAGCAGCAGGGATGACCGCAGCCTGGAGAGGATTGTCAGGAAAAGGCCATTCAAAAGTGTTGGGGACTTTCACAAGGAGTGGACTGAGGCTGGAGTCAGTGCATCAAGAGCCACCACACACAGATGGATCCTGGACATTGGCTTCAAATATTGTATTCCTCTTTTCAAGCCGTTCCTGAACAACAAACAACGTCAGAAGCGTCTTACCTGGGCTAAAGAAAAACAGACCTGGTCTGCTGCTCAGTGGTCCAAAGTCCTCTTTTCTGATGAGAGCACCTTTTGCATCTCATTTGGAAACCAAGGACCCCGAGTATGGAGGAAGAATGGAGAGGCCCAAGGACCCCGAGTATGGAGGAAGAATGGAGAGGCCCAAGGACCCCGAGTATGGAGGAAGAATGGAGAGGCCCAAGGACCCCGAGTATGGAGGAAGAATGGAGAGGCCCAAGGACCCCGAGTATGGAGGAAGAATGGAGAGGCCCAAGGACCCAGAGTATGGAGGAAGAATGGAGAGGCACAAGGACCCCGAGTATGGAGGAAGAATGGAGAGGCACAAGAACCCCGAGTATGGAGGAAGAATGGAGAGGCCCAAGGACCCCGAGTATGGAGGAAGAATGGAGAGGCACACACTGCAAGATGCTTGAAGTCCAGTGTGAAGTTTCCACAGTCTGTGGTGATTTGGGGAGCCATGTCATCTGCTGGTGTTGGTCCACTGTGCTTCATTAAGTCCAGGGTCAACGCAGCCGTCTACCAGGAGATTTTGGAGCACTTCATGCTTCCTTCCGCAGACAAGCTTTATGGGGATGCTGACATCATTTTCCAGCAGGACTTGGCTCCGCCCACACTGCCAAAAGCACCAAAACCTGGTTCAATGACCGTGGGATTACTGTGCTTGATTGGCCAGCAAACTTGCCTGACCTGAATCCCATAGAGAATCTATGGGGCATTGCCAAGAGAAAGATGAGAGACATGAGACTGAACAATGCAGAAGAGCTGAAGGCCGCTATTGAAGCATCCTGGTCTTCCATAACACCTCAGCAGTGCCACAGGCTGATAGCTTCCATGCCACATTGAGGCAGTAATTGCTGCAAAAGGGGCCCAAACCAAGTACTGAGTACATATGCAGCTTCTACTTTTCAGAGGTCCGATATTGTTCTATGTACAATCCGTGTTTTATTGATTGCATGGAATATTCTCATTTTCTGAGATTGTGGATTTGGGGTTTTCATGAGCTGTAAGCCATAATCATCATAATGACGACAAATCACGGCTTGAACTATCTTGCTTTGCATGGAATGAGTCTCATATATTAGTTTCACCTTTTAAGTTGCTGCAATGAAATAAATCAACTTTTGCACCATATTCTCATTTTTTGAGTTTCACCTGTAGTGCCCCATCCTTGGTATCAGTGGGAGGAATAGTGCCCCATCATTGGTGTCAGTGGGAGGAATAGTGCCCCATCATTGGTGTCAGTGGGAGGAATAGTGCCCCATTGTTGGTGTCAGTGGAAGGAAAGGTGCATCATCATTGGTATCAGTGGGAGGAATAGCAGCTCATCGTTGGTGTCAGTAAAAGGAATACCATCTCATATCATTGGGAAGAGGAGTGCCACAAGGACAGGATAAAGGCAAGCAAAGGGCCAGATCCGTGGGTCACAGTTTGGAGACCACTGCTCTGGTGTGTAGAAGCTGCCTACTTACTATTTGAATACCCTACTCCATTGTTGGTATCAATGGGAGGAACAGTGCCCCATCATTGGTGTTACTGGGAAAAGTGTGCCCCATAATTGGTACTCGTGGAAGGAACAGTGTCCCATTGTTGGTGTCAGTGGGAGGAATAGTGCCCCATCATTGGTGTCAGTGGGAGGAACAGTGCCTCATTGTTGGTAGCAGTGGGAGGAATAGTGCCCCATTGTTGGTAGCAGTGGGAGGAATAGTGCCCCATAATTGGTACTTGTGGGGGGAATAGTGCCCCATTGTTTGTGTCATTGGAGGGAACAGTGCCTCATTGTTGGTGTCAGATAAAAGAATAGTGCCCCATCATTGGTATCATACAGTTGAATGAAAATAAAATTATGAAACCAATAATTAAACCTCGTTTCAGAAAAGTCCAACACAGGGGTCATCACCGAGCCTCATGACAACAACACGGTCAATGGGCCTGAGTGTAGCTTTCAATCACCTTTCTCCACTATAAAAACGATTCCATGGAAGGTCATGTGACGGTAGACTCCATTGAGTTGACCAATGACTTATACGTTTTTTTTTTTGTTTTTTTGTCTTTTTAATTGTGAATGGGTAGCAGTGGGTGGCGTGAGAGGGAACAGGTAACTTTGCCCGGAGATGGACTTCAATACCGCCCCGCTCCCGCATTGAAAGCTTCTCTTCTCCCTCTTCTCTCTACTTACTGATGATTATCCAGGGAAGAAGCGTGCGAAGAAAGGCTCTCCCCTCCAAACCTACAATCGGTGCCCGGCAGTTATTTTGAACAAAATGATTTTTCCTTCGCAGAGCGAGCTCTCATTCCACCAAAGAGTCTGGTTACTTATTACGTTTTTTACCTGAGGACATAGGAGTGTTTTATTCTGCAGTACAGACGAATCCCATCAGTAATGTGTGCATTACCAGCGTTCATCCATCATGCAGCGACTCGTGGAACCCGTTATCATTGGATCCAGAACACTAGTTTTAGGTACCGGTAGTTGATAGTGCAGGATTTTTAGTGATGAAAACAAATTAAAACTCAAGGTGTGTATTCATAAAAAAAAATTTGCTTAGCTGTCCATCTATTGAAAATGCAAATTTGTTCTTGTGCAAATGGGGCAAAATTAACGGTTCTCAGGCTATATACTCTGCAATTCAAATGTGAGAATGCTGCATAGATGGCTTTGAAGAGCACGCACATTTCCTATAATGGTTAGCGCCATCTAGTGGCCGTACTGCATTAAGGCCACTAGATGGCTCCAACTATCAGAGGTAATAAGTACACTTTGTTTTGGAGGTATTGCAGGTATGAGATATTCCAGGATGCACAAGATGTAATCAGCAGTCACTGCCAGTTCATGTGTATATTCTGGGAGTGTCTGGTGCAGACGTCGCATATGTTGTGCAGCGTGAATCAGCAGCAAAGTGAGTGGGGTGCGGACCAAAGTGGAGTAATTAGCAGGCAGCACACACAGGTGTGCGACATTGGAACACTATAGCGGAAGGTGAGGGAGGACCGGAGATAGAGGACTGAACGAAAGAGGATTAGCAGAGCTGGGGGTTACTACTGAGCAGGGGATCAGTAGAGCTGGGGATACTACTGAGTGGGGCATCAGCAGAACTGGGTGATACCAGTGAGCAAGGGATCAGTAGAGCCAGGTGTTACTACTGAGTGGGGGATCAGCAGATCTCAGGGTTACCACTGAGCAGGGGATCAGCAGAGCTGGGGGTTACGACAGAGTGGGGGATCAGCAGAGCTGGGGGTTACGACAGAGTGGGGGATCAGCAGAGCTAGGCGTTACCACTGAGCAAGGGATCAGTAGAGCCAGACGTTACTAATGAGCGGGGGATCAGCAGAGCTGGGGATACTACTCAGTGGGGGATCAGCAGAGCTGGGGGTTACCACTGAGCAGGGGATCAGCAGAGCTGGGGATACTACTGTGTGGGGCATCAGCAGAGCTAGGGGTTGCCACTGAGCAGGGGATCATCAGAGCTGGGGATTACCACTGAGCAGGGGATCAGCAGAGCTGGGGGTTACTACTGAGCAGGGGATCAGCAGAGCTGGGGGTTACTACTGAGCAGGGGATCAGCAGAGCTGGGGGTTACCACTGAGCAGGGGATCAGCGGAGTTGGGGATACCACTGTGTGGGGCATCAGCAGAGCTGGGGGAACTACTGAGCATGGGACCTGCTGAAGGAGGGTATAAATAAGCAGGGGATTTGCTGAATGATGGTAACAATGAGCTGGGGCTCTGATGAACAGGGGTACTAATGAGCTGGGGATCTGCCTAGTGGGGGTACTACTGAGCTGGGGTTCTAGTAAGCCCCTTCAAAACAAATAGAAAATCAAGACACACACAAGGCATTTGCCAAGCTTCATTAAAGCTTCAAAAAAAGCATCATTGATGAGTCACCGAAGCTTTACGAAGCAGCACTGTGACATCAATACCAGCCCCCCAAAGCCTTCTCCTTTCGGAACGTACTATCAGGAAAAATAGGGAGCCAAATATTCATATTCAAAGACCATAATCCTTTATTGCTGCCAGTAATGTGACAACAGCAAGAAAAAAAAGTATCAAACATGGTTCAGGGGCCACGAAATCCCCCTTCATCAGGGCTTGGGTTTAACATCAAAGCTTTTCAAATGGACTCTATAGAACCCCCCCCCCCCCCAAGGGGCAATCTCTATCATGAAAACTAATCATGCTGCCTCACTTTACATGTAATGGAGATTCCAGTATTTGAACCCGATAGAGAATCCTCCTCGAAAGGTTCTATAGAGTCTATTTAAGAAATAATGAGGATAAATCCTCCCAGTACCGCCCCCGAGTCACCGATTGTCCCTGCCCCCTATCCACCTCTGAGCATCGTCCCTTGTCTCCTCACCTACCTTCCTCCCAGTACCGCCCCCGAGTCACCGATTGTCCCTGCCCCCTATCCACCTCTGAGCATCGTCCCTTGTCTCTTCACCTACCCTCCTCCCAGTACCGCCCCCGAGTCACCGATTGTCCCTGCCCCCTATCCACCTCTGAGCATCGTCCCTTGTCTCCTCACCTACCTTCCTCCCAGTACCGCCCCCGAGTCACCGATTGTCCCTGCCCCCTATCCACCACTGAGCATCGTCCCTTGTCTCCTCACCTACCTTCCTCCCAGTACCGCCCCCGAGTCACCGATTGTCCCTCCCCCTATCCACCTCTGAGCATCGTCCCTTTTCTCCTCACCTACCTTCCTCCCAGTACCGCCCCCGAGTCACCGATTGTCCCTGCCCCCTATCCACCTCTGAGCATCGTCCCTTGTCTTTTCACCTACCTTCCTCCCAGTACCGCCCCCGAGTCACCGATTGTCCCTGCCCCCTATCCACCTCTGAGCATCGTCCCTTGTCTCTTCACCTACCCTCCTCCCAGTACCGCCCCCGAGTCACCGATTGTCCCTGCCCCTTATCCACCTCTGAGCATCGTCCCTTGTCTCCTCACCTACCATCCTCCCAGTACCGCCCCCGAGTCACCGATTGTCCCTGCCCCCTATCCACCTCTGAGCATCGTCCCTTGTCTTTTCACCTACCTTCCTCCCAGTACCGCCCCCGAGTCACCGATTGTCCCTGCCCCCTATCCACCTCTGAGCATCGTCCCTTGTCTCCTCACCTACCATCCTCCCAGTACCGCCCCCGAGTCACCGATTGTCCCTGCCCCCTATCCACCACTGAGCATCGTCCCTTGTCTCCTCACCTACCTTCCTCCCAGTACCGCCCCCGAGTCACCGATTGTCCCTGCCCCCTATCCACCTCTGAGCATCGTCCCTTTTCTCCTCACCTACCTTCCTCCCAGTACCGCCCCCGAGTCACCGATTGTCCCTGCCCCCTATCCACCTCTGAGCATCGTCCCTTGTCTTTTCACCTACCTTCCTCCCAGTACCGCCCCCGAGTCACCGATTGTCCCTGCCCCCTATCCACCTCTGAGCATCGTCCCTTGTCTCCTCACCTACCTTCCTCCCAGTACCGCCCCCGAGTCACCGATTGTCCCTGCCCCCTATCCACCTCTGAGCATCGTCCCTTGTCTTTTCACCTACCCTCCTCCCAGTACCGCCCCCGAGTCATCGATTGTCCCTGCCCCCTATCCACCTCTGAGCATCGTCCCTTGTCTCCTCACCTACCTTCCTCCCAGTACCGCCCCCGAGTCACCGATTGTCCCTGCCCCCTATCCACCTCTGAGCATCGTCCCTTGTCTCCTCACCTACCTTCCTCCCAGTACCGCCCCCGAGTCACCGATTGTCCCTGCCCCCTATCCACCTCTGAGCATCGTCCCTTGTCTCTTCACCTACCCTCCTCCCAGTACCGCCCCCGAGTCACCGATTGTCCCTGCCCCCTATCCACCTCTGAGCATCGTCCCTTGTCTCCTCACCTACCATCCTCCCAGTACCGCCCCCGAGTCACCGATTGTCCCTGCCCCCTATCCACCACTGAGCATCGTCCCTTGTCTCCTCACCTACCTTCCTCCCAGTACCGCCCCCGAGTCACCGATTGTCCCTGCCCCCTATCCACCTCTGAGCATCGTCCCTTTTCTCCTCACCTACCTTCCTCCCAGTACCGCCCCCGAGTCACCGATTGTCCCTGCCCCCTATCCACCTCTGAGCATCGTCCCTTGTCTTTTCACCTACCTTCCTCCCAGTACCGCCCCCGAGTCACCGATTGTCCCTGCCCCCTATCCACCTCTGAGCATCGTCCCTTGTCTCTTCACCTACCCTCCTCCCAGTACCGCCCCCGAGTCACCGATTGTCCCTGCCCCCTATCCACCACTGAGCATCGTCCCTTGTCTCCTCACCTACCTTCCTCCCAGTACCGCCCCCGAGTCACCGATTGTCCCTGCCCCCTATCCACCTCTGAGCATCGTCCCTTTTCTTCTCACCTACCTTCCTCCCAGTACCGCCCCCGAGTCACCGATTGTCCCTGCCCCCTATCCACCTCTGAGCATCGTCCCTTGTCTTTTCACCTACCTTCCTCCCAGTACCGCCCCCGAGTCACCGATTGTCCCTGCCCCCTATCCACCTCTGAGCATCGTCCCTTGTCTCTTCACCTACCCTCCTCCCAGTACCGCCCCCGAGTCACCGATTGTCCCTGCCCCCTATCCACCACTGAGCATCGTCCCTTGTCTCCTCACCTACCTTCCTCCCAGTACCGCCCCCGAGTCACCGATTGTCCCTGCCCCCTATCCACCTCTGAGCATCGTCCCTTTTCTTCTCACCTACCTTCCTCCCAGTACCGCCCCCGAGTCACCGATTGTCCCTGCCCCCTATCCACCTCTGAGCATCGTCCCTTGTCTTTTCACCTACCTTCCTCCCAGTACCGCCCCCGAGTCACCGATTGTCCCTGCCCCCTATCCACCTCTGAGCATCGTCCCTTGTCTCCTCACCTACCTTCCTCCCAGTACCGCCCCCGAGTCACCGATTGTCCCTGCCCCCTATCCACCTCTGAGCATCGTACCGCCCCGAGTCAACGATTATCCCTGCCCCCTATCCACCTCTGAGCATCGTCCCTTGTCTCCTCACCTACCTTCCTCCCAGTACCGCCCCCGAGTCACCGATTGTCCCTGCCCCCTATCCACCTCTGAGCATCGTCCCTTGTCTTTTCACCTACCCTCCTCCCAGTACCGCCCCCGAGTCACCGATTGTCCCTGCCCCCTATCCACCTCTGAGCATCGTCCCTTGTCTCCTCACCTACCTTCTTCCCAGTACCGCCCCCGAGCCACCGATTGTCCCTGCCCCCTATCCACCTCTGAGCATCGTCCCTTGTCTCCTCACCTACCTTCCTCCCAGTACCGCCCCCGAGTCACCGATTGTCCCTGCCCCCCTATCCACCTCTGAGCATCGTCCTTTGTCTTTTCACCTACCCTCCTCCCAGTACCGCCCCCGAGTCACCGATTGTCCCTGCCCCCTATCCACCTCTGAGCATCGTCCCTTGTCTCCTCACCTACCTTCCACCCAGTACCGCCCCTGAGTCACCGATTGTCCCTGCCCCCTATCCACCTCTGAGCATCGTCCCTTGTCTCCTCACCTACCTTCCTCCCAGTACCGCCCCCGAGTCACCGATTATCCCTGCCCCCTATCCACCTCTGAGCATCGTCCCTTGTCTCCTCACCTACCTTCCTCCCAGTACCACCCCCGAGTCACCGATTGTCCCTGCCCCCTATCCACCTCTGAGCATCGTCCCTTGTCTTTTTACCTATCCTAAGCATTAAAAAAAAAGTTATATAAACTATTATTTTAAAAAGATATATTATTCAACTATTATTATTCGAATTATTTAAATTAAATTATTTAAATAATGAATACATGTACCTATTATTAAAGATGTAAAATATTAATAATATATATATATATATATATATATATATATATATATTTTAAATAGGTACATAGTTAGTCTGGCTGAAAAAAGACAAAAGTACATCTTGTTCAAAAATTAAAAAAAAAAAAGTTATAATCCTACACCCACAGTTGATCCAAAAGATTTTGTCCAGAAAATTTATGTTGCATAAACAGCTGCGCAAATATCATATCATCAATGACAACAGCCACCATTTTATTCCACAGGGCCTCTTCTTTCAAATTTTTTTTTATCATAATTAATATATTTTCATAATTTTATCATATAATATAAATTATATATAATATAATAATAATAATATAATAACATTTATATATAATATAAATTTTCATAATTTTATCATAATTAATAACATACTTTTCTAGAAATGCTGACTTTAATCTGTATGTGAAAAATGTGACCCGGACAGCAAGTGGTTAATTACGAATGAGCCCTAAAGGGGTTAAAAAAAGAAAAACATTTTCTTCTTTTCTGGAAAGTTTCTCTTGTATTTAACCGCAGTTGGAACTATAATGCGATTTTAAATTACTCATCGGATTCGCACATTTATCTTCCCGAGTAAGAGCTGTAATATTATTCATCTGTTGTCCTTATTTTATTTTATTTTTTTTGTAGATTTTTTTAGTTCACGTTTTGCCTCCGGGGATTGTAGAACAATCACAGAGTGTACCGGCAGCAGATGGCTCCTCTACAGATAGAGGGCGGGAGATCACACCATCCCAAATTGTTCAAAACTCACAGAGGGTAATGTGGGAATACTTCTTAGAAGGCTACAAAGTTGGGGATCGATCTATCGCCCACTTAGGGCTCTCTTGTGAATCGATTGTTCCATTATCAGCCCTCACTGGGGTCTGCCCTGTGTATCCTAAACAGTTTCCACCAATTACCATTTTCACCTTCCTTTCAGTCATTTTTGCATCTCAGTGGCGCTGCTCTCCTTCAGCCTCTTTCAGCCATTTCTGGTCTACATGCAGTCAGGACTGGCTTCCTGATAACAATGGACCATGTATGGCCGGTGTCAGGACAGCTGCTTATAGTCTCCACCAAGGATTTTGTTCTCAGAGGATAGGTGCAGGTAATTGCCCCTCCCCTTAGTCACCGATTGTGAATGCCCCCTATCCACCTCTGAGCATTGTCCCTTGTCTCCTCACCTACCCTCCTCTCAGTACCGCCCCCGAGTCACCGATTGTCCCTGCCCCCTATCTACCTCTGAGCATCGTCCCTTATCTATTCACCTATCCCCTTCCAGTACCGCCCCCAAGTCACTGATTGTCCCTGCCCCCTATCCACCTCTGATCATCATCCCTTGTCTTTTCACCTATCCTCCTCCCAGTACCGCCCCCGAGTCACCGATTGTCCCTGCCCCCTATCCACCTCTGAACTTTGTCCCTTGTCTTTTCACCAATCCTCCTCAAAGTACCTCCCCTGAGTCAAAAATTGTCCCTGCCCCCTATCCACCTCTGAGTATTGTTCCTTGTCTATTCACCTATCCTCCTCCCAGTACCACCCCCGAGTCACCGATTGTCCCTGCCCCCTATCCACCCCTGAGCATCATCCCTTGTCTTTTCACCTATCCTCCTCCCAGTACCACCCCCGAGTCACCGATTGTCCCTGCCCCCTATCCACCTCTGAGTATTGTTCCTTGTCTATTCACCTATCCTCCTCCCAGTACCACCCCCGAGTCACCGATTGTCCCTGCCCCCTATCCACCCCTGAGCATCATCCCTTGTATTTTCACCTTTATCTTCCCAGTACCACCCCCGAGTCACCAATTGTCCCTGCCCCCTATCCACTTCTGAGCACTGTCCCTTGTATTTTCACCTACCCTCCTACCAGTACCTCCCTTTTTAGAGTATCATTCCATGGTGCCCTGCCCGCTATCCAATTCTGAGCACATTGTCTCCTGACCTATCTTCCTCCCAGTACCGCCCCCAAATCACTGATTGTCCCTGCCCCCTATCCACCTCTGTGCATTGTCCCTTGTCTCCTCACCTACCTTCCTAACAGTACCGCCCCTGAGTCACCGACTGTCCCTGCCCCCTATCCACCTCTGAGCACTGTCCCTTGTATTTTCACCTACCCTCCTCCTAGTACCACCCCCGAGTCACCGATTGGACTGGAAGGGGGGGAAAGCGTCCGGACTGGAAGGGGGGGCAAGCGTCCGGACTGGAAGGGGGGGAAAGCGTCAGGACTGGAAGGGGGTGAAAGAGTCCGGACTGGAAGGGGGTGAAAGCGTCCGGACTGGAAGGGGGTGAAAGCGTCCGGACTGGAAGGGGGTGAAAGCGTCCGGACTGGAAGGGGGGGAAAGCGTCCGGACTGGAAGGGGGTGA
The DNA here is from genome assembly GCF_062004578.1 of Staurois parvus. NCBI lineage: Eukaryota > Metazoa > Chordata > Amphibia > Anura > Ranidae > Staurois > Staurois parvus. The sequence goes on from NW_028319044.1 coordinate 236,707, forward strand.
AAGCGTCCGGACTGGAAGGGGGTGAAAGCGTCCGGACTGGAAGGGGGTGAAAGTGTCCGGACTGGAAGGGGGTGAAAGCGTCCGGACTGGAAGGGGGGGAAAGCGTCCGGACTGGAAGGGGGTGAAAGCGTCCGGACTGGAAGGGGGTGAAAGTGTCCGGACTGGAAGGGGGTGAAAGTGTCTGGACCGGAAGGGGGGGAAAGTGTCCGGACTGGAAGGGGGGGAAAGTGTCCGGACTGGAAGGGGGTGAAAGTGTCCGGACTGGAAGGGGGTGAAAGTGTCCGGACCGGAAGGGGGGAAAGCGTCTGGACCGGAAGGGGGGGAAAGTGTCCGGACTGGAAGGGGGGGAAAGTGTCCGGACTGGAAGGGGGGGAAAGCGTCCGGACTGGAAGGGGGTGAAAGTGTCCGGACTGGAAGGGGGTGAAAGTGTCCGGACTGGAAGGGGGGGAAAGTGTCCGGACTGGAAGGGGGTGAAAGTGTCTGGACTGGAAGGGGGGGGAAAGTGTCCGGACTGGGAAGGGGGGAAAGTGTCCGGACTGGAAGGGGGTGAAAGTGTCCGGACTGGAAGGGGGTGAAAGTGTCCGGACTGGAAGGGGGGAAAGTGTCCGGACTGGAAGGGGGGGAAAGTGTCCGGACTGGAAGGGGGGGAAAGTGTCTGGACTGGAAGGGGGGGAAAGTGTCCGGACTGGGAAGGGGGTGAAAGTGTCTGGACTGGAAGGGGGGGAAAGTGTCCGGACTGGGAAGGGGGGAAAGTGTCCATGGTTAAAGTAACGCAGCGCCGTAACACAGAAAATGGCGTGGTCAGGAGGGGGGGGGGGGGATCCTCTGGAGGGCGAGGGGGTAAAGTGCGTTATGGCGTCCAGCGATGTCTTCCTTCGCTCGCCTACAATAACTTCTTAAATCCAGCAGATGAATGCAAAACCAGACAAAAGTGCAAATGAAATATAAACTGCACGTGTTGGCGGTCAGAATGACTTTTTCTGTACTGAGTCACTATTGTACGAGAGATCCGATCCGTACGCCGACATCTGAGGGGGCCGTCGGCACTACGTTGGCAGGACCGGGGGGGGTTCCATATGGCACTAGAGAATGAATCACCTGTCATTACAGAAAAAGGCCATCATATTAGACGGGGCGCAGGGCGGGGGAGGGGGGGGATTATTCACTATAAACTCCCCACCAGACGCTCTGACAATATCCAGCGACGATGGCTTTCCCGTCACGAAGACCAAACAGAAGGAATCTGTAACAGAAGTTTTATGCGTTTTGTCAAAAGTAAAATGTTGCGATGATTTTGTAGACGGTGAAAAAAAAAAAAAGGAGAGAGGAGGGCGAGAAGCCGAATTGAATTGGCAAATGAGTTCCAACACACAAGCAACGTCCCTTGTCTCTGCATGACGAGAAGGAAAAATTAATAACCCCTCAGCAACAATAGACCCCACCAGCAAACAGATACCCCAGCAACACTAACCCCCATCTGAAACAATAGATCCAACAAATAGACCCCCCTGGCAACAACAGATCCACACCAGCAACAAAATATCCCCGCTAGCAACAGTAGATCTCCCAGCAGCCAGCACTAACAGATCCCCCCAGCAGTCAGCACTAATAGATCCCCCAGCAGCCAGAACTAATAGATCCCCCTAGCAGCCAGCACTAATAGATCCCCCCAGCAGTCAGCACTAATAGATCCCCCCAGCATCCAGCACTAATCGATCCCCCCAGCAGCCAGTACTAATCGATCCCCCTAGCAGCCAGCACTAATAGATCCTCCCAGCAGTCAGCACTAATAGATCCCCCCAGCATCCAGCACTAATCGATCCCCCCAGCAGCCAGTACTAATCGATCCCCCCAGCAGCCAGCACTAATAGATCCCCCCAGCAGCCAGAACTAATAGATCCCCCAGCAGCCAGCACTAATAGATCCCCCCAGCAGCATGCACTAATAGATCCCCCAGCAGCCAGCACTAATAGACCCCCCCAGCAGCCAGCACTAATAGATCCCCCAGCAGCCAGCACTAATAGATCACCCCAGCAGCCAGCGCTAATAGATCCCCATAGCAGCCATAACTAATAGATCCCCCCAGCAGTCAGCACTAATAGATCCCCCAGCAGCCAGAACTAATAGATCCCCCTAGCAGCCAGCACTAATAGATCCCCCCAGCAGTCAGCACTAATAGATCCCCCCAGCATCCAGCACTAATCGATCCCCCCAGCAGCCAGTACTAATCGATCCCCCCAGCAGCCAGCACTAATAGATCCCCCCAGCAGCCAGAACTAATAGATCCCCCAGCAGCCAGCACTAATAGACCCCCCCAGCAGCATGCACGAATAGATCACCCCAGCAGCCAGCGCTAATAGATCCCCATAGCAGCCATAACTAATAGATCCCCCCAGCAGCCAGCACTGATAGATCCCCCAGCAGCCAGCACTAATAGATCACCCCAGCAGCCAGCACTAATATATCCCTCCAATAGCCAGCACTAATAGATCCTCCAGCAGCCAGCACTAATAGATCCCCCAGCAGCCAGCACTAATAGATCCCCCCAGCAGCCAGCACTAATAGATCCCCCAGCAGCCAGCACTAATAGATCCCCCCAGCAGCCAGTACTAACCGATCCCCCCAGCAGCCAGCACTAATAGACCCCAGCAGCCAGCACTAATAGACCCCAGCAGCCAGCACTAATACAGTAAACCCCCCCAGCAGCCAGCACTAATAGATCCCCCAGCAGCCAGCACTAATAGAACCCCCCAAGCAGCCAGCACTAATAGACCCCAGCAGCCAGCACTAATAGATCCCCCCAGCAGCCAGCACTAATAGATCCCCCCAGCAGCCAGCACTAATAGATCCCCCAGCAGCCAGCACTAATAGATCTCCCAGCAGCCAGCACTAATAGATCCCCCCAGCAGCCAGCACTAATAGATCCCCCCAGCAGCCAGCACTAATAGATCCCCCCAGCAGCCAGCACTAATAGATCCCCCAGCAGCCAGCACTAATAGATCCCCCAGCAGCCAGCACTAATAGAACCCCCCAGCAGCCAGCAGTAATAGTTCCCCCCAGCAGCCAGCAGTAATAGTTCCCCCCCAGCAGCCAGCAGTAATAGTTCCCCCCAGCAGCCAGCAGTAATAGTTCCCCCCAGCAGCCAGCAGTAATAGTTCCCCCCCAGCAGCCAGCAGTAATAGTTCCCCCCCAGCAGCCAGCAGTAATAGTTCCCCCCAGCAGCCAGCAGTAATAGTTCCCCCCCAGCAGCCAGCAGTAATAGTTCCCCCCAGCAGCCAGCAGTAATAGTTCCCCCCCAGCAGCCAGCAGTAATGGATCCCCCCCAGCAGCCAGCAGTAATGGATCCCCCCAGCAGCCAGCAGTAATGGATCCCCCCCAGCAGCCAGCAACAGTATACCTCCCCCGAAGGCAGCATTCACAGCTCCAAAAATGCTCAAACTTAAACAATCAATGGGTCTCTATGGCGCCTGTTGGTGTGAACAGCCACTATAGAGAACAATTGATTTTTTCCCCCAGCAATAATTTACCCCCCTAGCAACAATAGAGCTCCCCAGCAACAACATCCCTCCCCACCAACAACAATATATCCCCCCCAGCAATAACTGACCCCCCCAGAGACAATAGAGCCCCCTAGCAACAACAGACCCCCCCCCCACCAAGAATATATTTCCCACCAACAACAGTATATCCATCCAGCAACAAGAGACTACCCCCAACATCAATAGAACTCCCCAGCCCCAGTGTTAGTGGGAGGAATAGTGCCCCATCATTGGTGTCAGTGAAGGGAATAGTGCCCCATCATTGGTGTCAGTGGGGGGGGGGAATAGTGCCCCATCATTGGTGTCAGTGAAGGGAATAGTGCCCCATCATTGGTGTCAGTGGGGGGGGGGAATAGTGCCCCATCATTGGTGTCAGTGGGAGGAATAGTGCCCCATCATTGGTGTAAGTGGGAGGAATAGTGCCCCATCATTGGTGTCAGGGGGAGGAATAGTGCCCCATCATTGGTGTCAGGGGGAGGAATAGTGCCCCATCATTGGTGTCAGTGGGAGGAATAGTGCCCCATCATTGGTATCAGTGGAGGAATAGTGCCCCATCATTGGTGTCAGTGGGAGGAGTAGTGCTCCATCATTGGTGTCAGTGGGAGGAATAGTGCCCCATCATTGGTGTCAGTGGGAGGAATAGTGTCCCATCATTGGTGATAGTGGGAGGAATAGTGCCCCATCATTGGTGTCAGTGGGAGGAATAGTGTCCCATCATTGGTGTCAGTGGTAGGAATAGTGCCCCATCATTGGTGATAGTGGGAGGAATAGTGCCCCATCATTGGTGATAGTGAGAGGAGTAGTGCTCCATCATTGGTGTCAGTGGGAGGAATAGTGCCCCATCATTGGTGTCAGTGGGAGGAGTAGTGCTCCATCATTGGTGTCAGTGGGAGGAATAGTGCCCCATCATTGGTGTCAGTGGGAGGAATAGTGTCCCATCATTGGTGATAGTGGGAGGAATAGTGCCCCATCATTGGTGTCAGTGGGAGGAATAGTGTCCCATCATTGGTGTCAGTGGTAGGAATAGTGCCCCATCATTGGTGATAGTGGGAGGAATAGTGCCCCATCATTGGTGTCAGTGGGAAGAATAGTGCCCCATCATTGGTGTCAGTGGGAGGAATAGTGCCCCATCATTGGTGTCAGTGGGAGGAGTAGTGCTCCATCATTGGTGTCAGTGGTAGGAATAGTGCCCCATCATTGGTATCAGTGGGAGGAATAGTGCCCCATCATTGGTGTCAGTGGGAGGAATAGTGTCCCATCATTGGTGATAGTGGGAGGAATAGTGCCCCATCATTGGTGTCAGTGGGAGGAATAGTGCCCCATCATTGGTGATAGTGGGAGGAATAGTGCCCCATCATTGGTGTCAGTGGGAGGAATAGTGCCCCATCATTGGTATCAGTGGGGGGAATAGTGCCCCATCATTGGTGTCAGTGGGAGGAACAGTGCCCCATCATTGGTGTCAGTGGGAGGAATAGTGCCCCATCATTGGTATCAGTGGGAGGAATAGTGCCCCATCATTGGTGTCAGTGGGAGGAATAGTGCCCCATCATTGGTATCAGGGGGAGGAATAGTGCCCCATCATTGGTGTCAGTGGGAGGAATAGTGCTCCATCATTGGTGTCAGTGGGAGGAATAGTGCCCCATCATTGGTGTCAGTGGAAGGAATAGTGCCTCATCATTGGTGTCAGTGGGAGGAATAGTGCCCCATCATTGGTATCAGTGGAGGAATAGTGCCCCATCATTGGTGTCAGTGGGAGGAGTAGTGCTCCATCATTGGTGTCAGTGGGAGAAACAGTTTTCAGTGGGAGGAGTAGTGTCCCATCATTGGTGTCAGTGGGAGGAATAGTGCCCCATCATTGGTGTCAGTGGGAGAAACAGTTGTCAGTGGGAGGAATAGTGTCCCATCATTGGTGTCAGCGGGAGGAACAATCCCCCATCATTGGTATCAGTGGGAGGAATAGTGCTCCATCATTGGTGTCAGTGGGAGGAATAGTGCCCCATCATTGGTATCAGTGGGAGGAATAGTTCCTCATCATTGGTATCAGTGGGAGGAATAGTTCCTCATCATTGTCCATGAGAGGAATAGTACCCTATCAATGGTATCATTAGGAGAAACAGTGTCCCATTGTTGGTATTACTGGGAGGAAGAGTGCCAGATCATTGGTATCAGTAGGAAGAATAGTGCCCCATGATTGGTGTCAGTGGGAGGAATTGTGCCCCATTTTTGGTCTCAGTTGGAGGAATTGTTCCTCGTATCATTGGGAGAAATATTGTCCCAAGGGCCACAAGCAAAGGGCTGCAGTTTGGAGACCACTGCTGTAAGCCCATCAGGTTCCGCTGCGCGGTGCTTCCACGACATTGGTAACCTGTTGGCAGGAGCAGGCTGGTGGTACTAACTGTAAAGGAGAAACGGGAGGTCACCAACGTAACCGTGCGATCTGGCAGAAGGCCTGGATTACAGAACCGATCTGCACCAAAATGGCGTCTATGTATTCCGCGTGTGCCAACACCGCGCACCGACATGGCAGCACATTGCTTTTATCCATCTTAATTTGTAAACAACTGTTGGGAAAAATGTGAACAAACAGACGTTGACGCAATTTGAAGAACGCTTCGTGAAGTTATTATACTGATGAAGATCTATGGACATATGTACCGGCCCATTAAACAATATGGAGGGAACAGATGCAGCAAATCGTCACGGAACGCATTTCATCCTCTTGGTGATATGGAGCTAATTATAAGACTGCATAAGAATAATGGTAATAGAAATGAAACGCGGCGGCTGCCCGCTAAGTGCAGATTAGACTGGAAGGTGATTCCAATGTTAGCTCCTCGGGACAGACCATAAAAAAGGGAACCTATGAGTTAAAAGCCACCATTTTCAATCAAGGTTCTGTGGAACCCTAGAGGTTCCTTGAGCTGTTGCTACTTGACCTCCCATCTGATGGTGCCTACAGAGTTCCAAGGCCAACATCCCTTGGCAGGGCTATCAGTGTGACTGTAGGGGTCTGATGGTGCCTACAGAGTTCCAAGGCCAACATCCCTTGGCAGGGCTATCAGTGTGACTGTAGGGGTCTGATGGTGCCTACAGAGTTCCAAGGCCAACATCCCTTGGCAGGGCTATCAGTATGACTGCAGGGGTCTGATATTGCCTACAGAGTTCCAAGACCAACATCCCTTGGCAGGGCTATCAGTATAACTGCAGGGGTCTGATATTGCCTACAGAGTTCCAAGACCAACATCCCTTTGCAGGGCTATCAGTATAACTGCAGGGGTCTGATGGTGCCTACAGAGTTCCAAGGCCAACATCCCTTGGCAGGGCTATCAGTATAACTGCAGGCGTCTGATGGTGCCTACAGAGTTCCAAGGCCAACATCCCTTGGCAGGGCTATCAGTATAACTGCAGGCGTCTGATGGTGCCTACAGAGTTCCAAGGCCAACATCCCTTGGCAGGGCTATCAGTGTGACTGCAGGCGTCTGATGGTGCCTACAGAGTTCCAAGGCCAACATTCCTTGGCAGGGCTATCAGTGTGACTGCAGGGGTCTGATGGTGCCTACAGAGTGCCAAGGCCAACACCCCTTGGCAGGGCTATCAGTGTGACTGCAGGTGTCTGATGGTGCCTACAGAGTTCCAAGGCCAACATCCCTCGGCAGGGCTATCAGTGTGACTGCAGGTGTCTGATATTGCCTACAGAGTTCCAAGGTCAACATCCCTTGGCAGAGCTATCAGTGTGACTGCAGGGGTCTGATGGTGCCTACAGAGTTCCAAGGCCAACATCCCTTGGCAGGGCTATCAGTGTGACTGCAGGTGTCTGATGGTGCCTACAGAGTTCCAAGGCCAACATCCCTTGGCAGGGCTATCAGTGTGACTGCAGGGGTCTGATGGTGCCTACAGAGTTCCAGGGCCAACATCCCTTGGCGGGGCTATCAGTGTGACTGCAGTTGTCTGATGGTGCCTACAGAGTTCCAAGGCCAACATCCCTTGGCAGGGCTATCAGTGTGACTGCAGGTGTCTGATGGTACCTACAGAGTTCCAGGGCCAACATCCCTTGGCAGGGCTATCAGTGTGACTGCAGGGGTCTGATGGTGCCTACAGAGTTCCAGGGCCAACATCCCTTGGCAGGGCTATCAGTGTAACTTCAGGGGTCTGATGGTGCCTACAGAGTTCCAGGGCCAACATCCCTTGGCAGGGCTATCAGTATGACTGCAGGGGTAGCGATCTCTCCACCACTTTAAGGGGGGATATTCTTTCCATGGATCACCAATTTAAAGGGCATTTTCCCAATGATTTGCAATAGATTAGTCTTAGCAGGGGTTCCTTGAGACCTGAAAATTATCCCAAGGGTTCCTATGGGGTAAAATGGTTGAGAAGGGCTGGTTTAAAGTGCAATTTTCGTAACAGTTCTGACTAGAGTGGAGAAGGGTTCTATTGCGCCAGTAGGAGGAGCACTGAATCTCTAAATATTGGTAAGGTCCTACTTGGGTGGGTTAAAGAAGGTACGCTCAGCTTGACCAAGGAGAGCATCCCTCAACCCCTTATACTGACCTTAAACTTGTTGTTCCTTCTTCTGTCATGGCCAGTGACACCACTCACTTCGGGGGTTAGGGGGGGGGGATCATGTGAGCTGCTGCCCTGAAACAGTGGTTGGGTCTAGCCAAGGACCAAGGAATGACATCACCCCCTCCCCAGGTTCCTAACACTGCTAATTTCAGCACTGGTGATGAAGGAAGAAATGGTGAGGGAGTGCAGGCCAGGTCAGTATAAAGGGGTCATTGGGGCCCCGTTCTGGACAGGCTGTAACTTGCGCTGCATGAAAGACATATTAAGGAGGTGCTGGGACTTCAAAACTTAGTTGTGCAATCAAGTGAAGGGAAGCTTTCAAAGAAGCTCCCATATCGTGGCTCAAACCCAACACTGTTTCCCTGGGTGTGTCACTAATGAGGCAAATTGAAGGTGACCACCTCAGGTGAGGGATACCACGAAGGCCTGGATGTCCATAAGGGAACTTCATCCTCAGTGCAGCTCCATAAATTTGCCCAGCATACACATGGCGTTACTGAGTTGGCTGCTAGGATGCTGCTTTCACCATAACAATCAATGACACCGTATAGCCTAGCCGCCTGAGTCCTAACAACCGATGAAGTTCTGTGGCCCAGCTGCCAGCATCCTAGCAACCACTGCTGCACAATGTCATTGGTTGCTAGAATGCTGGAGGCTGGGTCACAGTATCATTGGTGGCTTTGCCAGCATCCTAGCAACCAAATGGGAGGGGGATGGGGTGGCATCTGAAGTATAGCAAACCCACCCACAATGTTTCCCCTTCTTGTTTAGTGGATTGTAGAATCTTTGCCCCTGTGACAGGGAAGCCCACCGAGATTGTCCCCCGCTTTTAATGTTTCCATTTCTTGTCTGGTGGATTATGGGAAGGTTGTCACCGCAATGGAGACGCCCAATGATATTGTACCTGCTTTTGATATTTCTGCTTCTTGTTTGGTGGAATATGGGTAGGTGGTCACCGCAACAGAGACACCCAATAAGATCGTACCTGTTTTTGATGTTTCTGCTTCTTGTTTGGTGGATTATGGGTAGGTGGCCACCACAACAGGGACGCCCAATAAAATTGTACCTGTTTTTGACGTTTCTACTTTTTGTTTGGTGGAATATGGGTAGGTGGTCACCGCAACAAAGACACCCAATGAGATCGTACCTGCTTTTGATGTTTCTGCTTCTTGTTTGGTGGATTATGGGTAGGTGGTCACCACAACGGAGACGCCCAATAAAATTGTACCTGCTTTTGATGTTTCTGCTTCTTGTTTGGTGCATTATGGATAGGTGGTCACCTCAACGAAGACACCCAATAAGATTGTACCTGCTTTTGATGTTTCTGCTTCTTGTTTGGTGGATTATGGATGGGTGGTCACCACAATGGAGACGCCCAATAAAATTGTACCTGCTTTTGATGTTTCTGCTTCTTGTTTGGTGCATTATGGGTAGGTGGTCACCACAATGGAGACGCCCAATAAGATTGTACCTGCTTTTGATGTTTCTGCATCTTGTTTGGTGGAATATGGGTAGGTGGTCACCACAACGGAGACGCCCAATAAAATTGTACCTGCTTTTGATGTTTCTGCTTCTTGTTTGGTGGAATATGGGTAGGTGGTCACCACAATGGAGACGCCCAATGAGATCGTACCTTCTTTTGATGTTTCTGCTTCTTGTTTGGTGGATTATGGGTAGGTGGTCACCACAACGGAGACGCCCAATAAAATTGTACCTGCTTTTGATGTTTCTGCTTCTTGTTTGGTGCATTATGGGTAGGTGGTCACCACAACGGAGACACCCAATGATATTGTACCTGCTTTTGATGCTTCTGCTTCTTGTTTGGTGAATTATGGGTAGGTGGTCACCGCAACAGAGACGCCCAATAAGATCGTACCTGCTTTTGATGTTTCTGCTTCTTGTTTGGTGCATTATGTGTAGGTGGTCACTGCAACGGACACGCCCAATAAGATTGTACCTGCTTTTGATGTTTCTGCTTCTTGTTTGGTGGATTATGTGTAGGTGGTCACCGCAACGGACACGCCCAATAAGATTGTACCTGCTTTTCATGTTTCTGCTTCTTGTTTGGTGGATTATGGGTAGGTGGTCACCACAATGGAGACGCCCAATAAAATTGTACCTGCTTTTGATGTTTCTGCTTCTTGTTTGGTGGATTATGGGTAGGTGGTCACCACAACGGAGACACCCAATAAAATTGTACCTGCTTTTGATGTTTCTGCTTCTTGTTTGGTGGATTATGGGTGGGCTGCTACTGCAATGAGGATACCCACCAAGATCATATCAGCTTTTGATTTTTCCACTTCTTCTTTGGTGGAATGTATGATGGGTTGACATGGCAAAGGGGAGGTCCAATGGAGATCCTACCAGCTTTTAAATGTTTTTGGGGGGAGGGGGAAGAGGGGGGCAAAAACAGTTGCCACAGGCTGCAAATTAGCTAGACTTGCTCCTGGAGACCCAGGAAAAGCAAAAAAGTAAAGCGGGAAGGGTTAGAACAATGTTGTCCATGTCTTCTTGTACCCGTGACAACTGCTCCCTCACGAGGACAAGATGTGTCATTGGGGTCACAGATAGGTATAAAAACCAGAAAGAACTTAACTCTTTTCCACTCTAAAACTGAAAAAAGTAGGTTTTAACCCCTTACCACCCGCATACAGCAAATGTGCCGGGCAAAAGAGTGTAGGTTTAATGTACATGTGCTGTTAGAAACCACAGGGCCCCATACTGACAACCTGACAGCTCCACCCCCCCAAAAAAAAAACAACAACACAGTTTACTTTGTTTCAATTATAAATGAACACAGTGAGTGATCAGTACCGATCACTCATTGTGTTCATTCAGAAAAGGAAGGTGCTGGTAAATGTGACATATTGACCGGACCCTTCCCCCACTTGTCATCCTGAAGGATCCTATTGTGTGCTTGCAGGTTGGAAGGAGGGGAGGGAAGCTGGTAGCACTGCGGGGGTGGGGGCACACAGGGGGGCCAGGGTAGCAAGGGGAAATGTATGGTCCACAGGGAGGGTGATGGTGCGCTGAGGGGGTAAATACTGGAACCGATCCCCTGTATGACTTCCTCTGCAGCAGCTGAAAGCTAGTGGGAGGGAGAGGAAAAGAAGTCATCTTTCAGCTGGGGCAAAGAGAGCCAGGGGGGTTCCAGTAATTTCTACCCCCCCCCGCTTTGCTGATCACCCTCCCTGCCCACATCCGATTTTCCCAGCTGCCTGGGCCCTCCTGCTGGCCTTGGCCCCATACCAAAGGACTTATCCACGGCCCTGTACATATGCATCCACACGTGACCGAGGTTCCTTTGCTGACAGCAGGGCCGTGGATAAGGGGGTACCACCATTCCTTTTGTACGGGGCCCAGGCCAGCAGTGGGGCCCAGGCAGCTGGGCGAATCAGATCTGGGCAGGGAGATGATCGACAAGGCAGGGGGGCAATTACTGGAACTGACCCCCTGTATGGCCCTCTCTGCAGCAGCTGAAAGCCAGCTTCATCTCCTCTCCTTCCCACTGGCTTTCAGCTGCTGCAGAGAGAGTCGGTTCTACTAATTGCCCCCCCCTGCACCCATTACCCTCCCTGTACACCATACATTTCCCCCTGCTGCCCTGCCCCCCCTGTGTGCCCCCCATCCTCGCAAGGCTGCCGGCTTCCCTCCTCTCCTTCTCACTGGCATTCAGCTGCTGCAGAGAGAGCCATACAGGGGGTCGGTTCCACTAATTGCCCCCCCCCCACACCCATTACTCTCCCTGTACACCATACATTTCCCCCTGCTGCCCAGGCCCCCCTGTGTGCCCCCCATCCCCTCAAGGCTGCCGACATCCCTCCTCTCCTTCCCATTGGCAGCCGCAGACCAGGGGCGGACTGACAACTCATGGGGCCCCCGGGCAATAAGGGATCATGGGGCCCCTGTGTCCTTGCCTACACTCAAAGCACACCCAAAAAAGCCTATAAAAGGTACCAGCGGCATTTCATGGGGCCCCCTACTGACCCCGGGCCCTCGGGCAGTGCCCGAGTGATCGAATAGTCAGTCCGCCCCTGCCGCAGACACACAGTAGGATCATTCAGCATGGAGAACGTGAGAAGGGTCTGATAAATATGTCACATTTTACCAACCCCTTTCCTTCCCGAATGAACACAATGCATGATCGGTGCTGTTTGCTCACTGTGTTCATTCATAGCTGAAGCCTAGTAAGCTGCGTTTCTTTTGTGGGGAGGGGGCCCCCGTCAGGTTGGTTGTATGGGGGCCACGTGGTTTCTAACACAGCCCTGGCTGACAGCGTACGTTCCCAACACAATGACCAAGTCATGATCAGGACTGACTTCCCGAACTTACGAACCACCAGGACCAGCCAATCAGAGCGGAGACGTGGTCGGGCAGTCCTTCCCAGCTAAGGTGGCTAAATCGTTAGCACTTCCGCCTGGCAGTACTCGGGTCGTTGGTTCGTATCCCAACCATGGCACCACCTACCTGGAATTTGCATGTTCTCCCTGTGCCTGCGTGGATTTCCTCCGGGTACTCCGGTTTCTTCCCACACTCCAAAGACATGCTGGTAGGTGAATTGGCCCTGGTATGTGTATGTATGAATGTAAGTTAGGGGCCGTAGATTGTACGCTCCTCGGGGGCGGGGACTGATGTGAATGTACAATATATATGTAAAGCGCGGCGTAAACTGACGGCGCTATATAAGTACCTGAAATAAATAAATAATAAAGGGGCGCTAGGACCGAGCGGGAAGGGGTTAAATGACACGACTCCGAGGGGTACAAAGTAAAACTTGTATTATTCAATCGCATTCGGAAGCGAACGGCGAAAACTTCAGCGGCGCGCAGATGCGACGCCTAATCTGCGAAGGGTAAATCTGCCGGGTAATTTGTATTTGTAATCCATTAATTGTTGCAGCTGCCGCAGCCGCCGTATAATATTTACATACGGTAAATCAGCCGCTAATTGTTTCCTAATTTATTCTAATTTCCCGCACAATGGCGTACAAATCCTCTTTTTGTGATCATATTCGGGGGGGGGAGGGGGGGGGGAAATATCAAGCGCCTCTTCCTAATTCGAACACGAAATCGCGCTATTCAGGAGGGAACGTTCGCTCGCCTAATGAAGTGTTAATGGCGCCGGGCTTTCAGATTCTCCGGCACCGCTACTTAATTACTCCAAAGAAAAGGAAATAAAAGTCTCACCGCCTACTAATGAGGAAACGTAACTTGTAATTAGCGCGCCGAAAACTTTTCAGACGGAATCAACGAACGACTGAAAGGATTCCTAATGAGGAACAAGAGGGGGCGCCGAACGGAAGGTTCTGACTTCCAAATCCTTTAGTAAACCGGGACCGAGGTGGGGGGGCTTATTCTATAAAAAAATGAAAACTCCTTCACTTATGGAGGCCATACGCGGGTTAAATTCCGAACGATTTTTCGTCCGAAAATCAAAAACGTCGTTCGCTCGGTAATCTGATGGCGCCATCAATGATTTCGAAAATCGGCCGACCGAGTCATAAAGTTCACCCCATATAACAGGTGAAACTTCTGCTCCTTCCAGGTCACATATTCTTTTCGGAAAAACGATCGTACGATTTGACCATCGTTGAGTCGAAAATCGTTCGTTTTTCAAGAACTTTTCCAACATGCCGATCACCGAAAAGGGGAGGAACCACGAAAATCGGCTGGTGCCATTGACCCCGCTAACAGAGCGAAAATTGGCGATTATTCTTAGGACGAAAAATCGGTCAAATTTCGACCCATGTATGGCCGGCATTACAGCAGGGTCTCCGAAGATTTCCCTACGAGGAATACATTGTAGATTCAAAGATATTCTTGGGCCAAAAAAAAGGTCCGTTTTACAAACTGACAAATCAACGGTCTAATATTCGGTTCACATCTGTGTGGGTGGTGCCGCTGTGGGACCCGCACCAATACCTGCAGCTGCACCACCCACATAGAGGAATGGGGGACCCGCACCAATACCTGCAGCTGCACCACCCACATAGAGGAATGGGGGACCCGCACAGATACCTGCAGCCGCACCACCCACACAGAGGAATGGGGGACCCGCACAGATACCTGCAGCCGCACCACCCACACAGAGGAATGAGGGACCCGCACAGATACCTGCTGCCGCACCACCCACACAGAGGAATGGGGGACCCACACAGATACCTGCAGCCGCACCACCCACACAGAGGAATGGGAGACCCGCACAGATACCTGCAGCTGCACCACCCACACAGAGGAATGGGGAACCCGGACCAATACCTGCAGCCGTACCACCCACACAGAGGAATGGGGAACCCGGACCAATACCTGCAGCTGCCCCACCCACACAGAGGAATGGGGGACCTGCACCAATACCTGCAGCCGCACCACCCACACAGAGGAATGGGGGACCTGCACCAATACCTGCAGCCGCACCACCCACACAGAGAAATGGGGGACCCGCACCAATACCTGCAGCTGCCCCACCCACACAGAGGAATGGGGGACCTGCACCAATACCTGCAGCTGCCCCACCCACACAGAGGAATGGGGGACCTGCACCAATACCTTCAGCCGCACCACCCACACAGAGAAATGAGGGACCCGCACAGATACCTGCAGCCGCCCCATCCACACAGAGGAATGGGGGACTCTCACAAATACCTGCAGCCGCACCACCTGCACAGAGAAATGGGGGACCCTCACAGATACCTGCAGCCGCACCACCCGCACAGAGAAATGAGGGACCCGCACAGATACCTGCAGCCAGACCACCCACACAGAGGAATGGGGGACCCGCACCAATACCTGCAGCCGCACCACCCACACAGGCACTGTACTGCTGCAGTGACGGTATGTTTTTTTTATTTAAAAAACCATAATAATAATATAAAAAAATATAAATATGAAAAAAAAAATTGGAAAATTATAATTTTTGGTTATAAACTAATGTGGGTTTATTTTTTTACTAGAAAAGATAACTAAATACATTTTGGCCAAGATTTATGAAGAAAGATTATTTATTTGCAAAATTTTATAAGAAATTCACTTTTTTTCAAAATTTTCGGACTATTTAATTTATATAGCAAACAAAAAAAAAAATCCCCAGCGTTGAATAAATACCACCAAAAGAATGTTTTATCTGTCTCAAAAAAATGCTAAAAGATTCACATGTGTACAGTGTTGCATGACCGCGCAATTGTCATTCAAAGTGTGATAGCGCTGAAAGCTGAAAATTGGCCTGGACAGGAAGGGGGGGAAGTGTCCCGACTGGAAGGGGAGGAAAGTGTCCGGACTGGAAGGGGTGAAAGAGTCCGGACTGGAAGGGGGGGAAAGTGTCCGGACTGGAAGGGGTGAAAGAGTCCGGACTGGAAGGGGGTGAAAGTGTCCGGACTGGAAGGGGGTGAAAGTGTCCGGACTGGAAGGGGGGAAAAGTGTCCGGACTGGAAGGGGGGGAAAGTGTCCGGACTGGAAGGGGGTGAAAGTGTCCGGACTGGAAGGGGGGGAAAGTGTCCGGACTGGAAGGGGGGTGAAAGTGTCCGGACTGGAAGGGGGGGAAAGTGTCCGGACTGGAAGGGGGGTGAAAGTGTCCGGACTGGAAGGGGGGTGAAAGTGTCCGGACTGGAAGGGGGGGAAAGTGTCCAGACTGGAAGGGGGGGAAAGTGTCCGGACTGGAAGGGGGGTGAAAGTGTCCGGACTGGAAGGGGGGGAAAGTGTCCGGACTGGAAGGGGGGGAAAGTGTCCGGACTGGAAGGGGGGTGAAAGTGTCCGGACTGGAAAGGGGTGAAAGTGTCCAGACTGGAAGGGGGGGAAAGTGTCCGGACTGGAAGGGGGGGAAAGTGTCCGGACTGGAAGGGGGTGAAAGTGTCCGGACTGGAAGGGGGTGAAAGTGTCCGGACTGGAAGAGGGGGAAAGTGTCCGGACTGGAAGGGGGGAAAGTGTCCGGACTGGAAGGGGGGAAGTGTCCGGACTGGAAGGGGGTGAAAGTGTCCGGTCTGGAAGGGGGGGAAAGTGTCTGGACTGGAAGGGGGGGAAAGTGTCCGGACTGGAAGAGGGGGAAAGTGTCCGGACTGGAAGGGGGTGAAAGTGTCCGGTCTGGAAGAGGGGGAAAGTGTCCGGACTGGAAGGGGGGGAAAGTGTCCGGACTGGAAGGGGGGGAAAGTGTCCGGACTGGAAGGGGGTGAAAGTGTCCGGACTGGAAGGGGGTGAAAGTGTCCGGACTGGAAGGGGGGGAAAGTGTCCGGACTGGAAGGGGGGGAAAGTGTCTGGACTGGAAGGGGGTGAAAGTGTCCGGACTGGAAGGGGGTGAAAGTGTCTGGACTGGAAGGAGGTGAAAGCGTCCGGACTGGAAGGGGGTGAAAGTGTCTGGACTGGAAGGAGGTGAAAGCGTCCGGACTGGAAGGGGGTGAAAGTGTCTGGACTGGAAGGGGGTGAAAGTGTCCGGAGTTCAAATGGTTAAAGAGGTTCAGCTAGGGTTCAGAAGGAAATTTGACATAGAAAACAGCTTTAAAACTCCCCTGATGCAGCGCTGCTCCTGTTCAGGGTTGAGTGATGCCCATTCTCCCAACTTCCTAAATGGGTATAGAGTGTCATAAACCCGCCCCCAAACTATTTATGCTCCCCCCAGCCACCTTCTGGGCACCCTCCCCCAGGGATTGGCTGGAGCCACATAAATATTCAGGTCGCCTGTTTGGCTCTCCCACCCACTATATTCTGGAATCCTCCATGAAACAGGGAAGCTATCAAACTGACGCAAACACGCTTGGCCCTCCTGATTACCGGAGAGCCACAGGAACTATATTTTCCGAACCTAAACTAGCGACCCTCCAGGAGGGGCGCTACATGGGCGCGTTCTTATACGGATATTTCCCTGCGTGATGCCCTCAGCCCCGGATTCCTGTGTATTTCAGAAGCTGAATTGTGCTGATGGCTCCCCGGTCTTAAATAAACCCTTCAGAATTCCAACAGATCCTTCAGATTGTCTCTCGGAAGGGCAGTAAAACACTGTGATTGGCGTGAAGGGCACGGCTCGGGTCTGCGTGTATCTTCGCAGCTGCCAGACATCTTGCCAAATGCTGTCTGCCCTTTACACCGCGCTTCAGAGTCTCGGCGTCCATCACCGGGGCCGCGCTGCCCGGAACTAGACGGCTTTCACAATATCTGCATTTGTGACTGGAGCTAAAGTCACCCTCAACCTTCATACAATGGGTTGCCCAAACACTTTGCAGTAGAAAGATTTTCCTTTTTTTTCAGTTTATTTTTTTTTAAATAAAATTCTTTTTTTTTTTCTTTACCAGGAAAGATCTTCACCGGGCACTGAAGAGCGTGATTAGGAAGCTGACTGCCTAGGTGCATGGGTGGTGCATCAGTGCCATGCAAAATGAGGCAAAGGTGACATAGGGTGTGTTGTGCCCTGGGCTGTATACATTTCTAACCCTTGCGCTCTGTACAATTAATTACACCTGACCACTGCACTCTGCACATTACATACCTCTGACCTGTGCACTCTGTGCATTGCACACTCCTGACCTCTGCACTCTGTACATTGTACACTCCTGACCTCTGCACTCTGTACATTACATATACCTGACCCCTGCACTCTGTACATTACATACCTCTGACCTGTGCACTCTGTGCATTGCACACTCCTGACCTCTGCACTCTGTACATTGTACACTCCTGACCTCTGCACTCTGTACATTACATATACCTGACCCCTGCACTCTGTACATTACATACCTCTGACCTGTGCACTCTGTGCATTGCACACTCCTGACCTCTGCACTCTGTACATTGTACACTCCTGACCCCTGCACTCTGTACATTACATATACCTGACCCCTGCACTCTGTACATTACATACCTCTGACCCCTGCACTCTGTACATTGCACACTCCTGACCTCTGCACTCTGTACATTACATACCTCTGACCCCTGCACTCTGTACATTGCACACTCATGACCTCTGCACTCTGTACATTACATACCTCTGACCCCTTCACTCTTTACATTGCACACTCCTGACCTCTGCACTCTGTACATTACATACATCTGACCCCTGCACTCTGTACATTGCACACTCCTGACCTCTGCACTCTGTACATTACATACCTCTGACCCCTGCACTCTGTACATTGCACACCCCTGACCTCTGCACTCTGTACATTGCACACTCCTGACCTCTGCACTCTGTACATTACATATACCTGACCCCTGCACTCTGTACATTACATACTTTTGACCTGTGCACTCTGTACATTGCACACTCCTGACCTGTGCACTCTGTACATTGCACACTCCTGACCTCTGCACTCTGTACATTGCACACTCCTGACCTCTGAACTCCAAACCCTTCAATTTGTACATTACACATACCTGACTTCTGTGCTCTGTACATTACATACCCCTGACCCCTGTACTCTGTACATTACATACACCTGATCCCTGCCCTCTGTACATTACATACTCCTGACCTCTACACTTTTGTTGCTTTCTGTATATTACATGCTCCTGACCCATGCACTCTTTACATTACATACTCTTTACCCCTGTACTCTGTACATTACATACACCTGATCCCTGCACTCTGTACATTAGATATACCTGTCCCCTGCAGCCTGTACTTTACATACCACAGACCTCTGAACTCTGTACATTACATATACCTGACTGTTGCACTCTGTATGTTACATACCGCTGACCCCTGCACTCTGTACATTACATACACCTGACTCCTGCAGTGTGCACGTTACATACTCCTGACCCTTGTGCTCTATGTATTAAATACTCCTGACCCCTGCACTCTGTACATAGGCTCAGGTTTTAAGCCCCTCCCACCGCAATTTTGCCACACCTACAATTTGAAAATATATAAATAAAAAAAAGTTTTTAACCTAACACTTTGTAGCACAGACTGCCCAGCGTGCTGGAGAATCTTTATATTGCCGGGTTTACGGGTCATAGGGCTGACTTCAATCGGACGCCCTGCGGCCGGTCTCACGGAATATCTATCAGACGCCGCGCGGCCGGTCTCACGGAATATCTATCGGACGCTGCGCGGCCGGTCTCTCGGATTATCTATCGGACGCCGCGCGGCTGGTCTCACGGAATATCGGAATATCTATCGGACGCCGCGCGGCCGGTCTCACGGAATATCTATCGGACACCGCGCAGTCGGTCTCACGGAATATCTATCGGACGCCGCACGGCCGGTCTCACGGAATATCTATCGGACGCTGCGCGGCCGGTCTCTCGGATTATCTATCGGACGCCGCGCGGCTGGTCTCACGGAATATCGGAATATCTATCAGACGCCGCGCGGCCGGTCTCACGGAATATCTATCGGACACCGCGCAGTCGGTCTCACGGAATATCTATCGGACGCCGCACGGCCGGTCTCACGGATTATCTATCGGACGCCGCGCGGCCGGTCTCACGGAATATCGGAATATCTATCGGACGCCGCACGGCCGGTCTCACGGAATATCTATCGGACACCGCGCAGTCGGTCTCACGGAATATCTATCGGACGCCGCACGGCCGGTCTCACGGATTATCTATCGGACGCCGCGCGGCCGGTTTCACGGAATATCTATCGGACGCCGCGCGGCCGGTCTCACGGAATATCTATCGGACGCCGCGCGGCCGGTCTCACGGAATATCTATCGGACGCCGCGCGGTCGGTCTCACGGAATATCTATCGGACGCCGCGCGGCCGGTCTCACGGAATATCTATCGGACGCCGCGCGGCCGGTCTCACGGAATATCTATCGGACGCCGCGCGGCCGGTCTCACGGAATATCTATCGGACGCCGCGCGCCCGGTCTCACGGAATATCTATCGGACGCCACGCAGCCGGTCTCACGGAATATCTATCGGACGCCGCGCGGCCGGTCTCACAGAATATCTATCGGACGCCGCGCGGCCGGTCTCACGGAATATCCATCGGACACCGCGCAGTCGGTCTCACGGAATATCTATCGGACGCCGCACGGCCGGTCTCAAGGATTATCTATCGGACGCCGCGTGGCCGGTCTCACGGAATATCTATCGGACGCCGCGCGGCCGGTCTCACGGAATATCTATCGGACGCCACGCGGCCGCTCATACGGAATATCTATCGGACGCTGCGCAGTCGGTCTCACGGAATATCTATTGGATGGAATGAGAGCGCAATGCACCGTTAAGCACCGCGTCTGCCATTCCAGCGCCATTTAATCTGTATGGGCGGAGTCTTCCATGCAAGTTATCTGATCGCCGAGCACCCCCCTTGTATCGCCCACAACGGGCTCTCCGCAGATATATTGAATTAAAACGCCGCGAGCGAACTAAGAGGATTGCTCGGCAAATGAGAGGAGATGGTAATGAGATGCGCGCCGCGGGACACGGGGAGGATTCTTCTGCTGCTTATGGCAGGAGGATAAACCGGGAATCTGCGGTATGCAGGAACTGTCCCTTGGATCCAGCCCACTGACTCTACCTCCCCTGCTGCACTCTCCTACGGCGGTCTCACCTGGACCCACTCACCCAGACCTAACGGTCGCAAAGGTGGTGGGGTTGGTCTGCTCCTGTCACCGCAGAGCACCTTCCGAGTCCTCCCAAACCCCCCCTCCCTATCCTTCTCCTCCTTCGAGGCCCACTGCGTCCGACTATTCTCCCCAACCCCCCTGAAGATTGCTGTGATATACCGGCCTCCTGGATCCATACCCCGCTTCCTGGAAGACTTCTCCTCCTGGCTACCCTTCTTCCTCTCCTCTGAGCTACCCACCATCATCCTTGGGGATTTCAACATCCCTGTCAACCTCGACAACCCAGACACATCCCGTCTCCTCCACTTAACCTCCTCCTTTGCACTTGCACAGTGCATACAATCCACCACCCACTCCGACGGGAATATCCTTGATCTTGTCTTCTCCAACCGCTGCGCTCCCCACAACCTCACTAACACCCCCTTCCCTCTCTCTGACCACAACCTGATCACCTTCTCTATCTCCTCGTCCTCCAACGCCTACCCCTCCAAATGTCACACTACTACCAGCCGTAACTACCGCAACCTTAACCCTGCCTCCCTCCACTCTGCAGCTGATCAACTCCATGACCGCATCCTCCCCCTGTCCTGCCCCGACTTGGCTATGACTGCCTACAACAACGTGCTGTCAGCAGCCCTTGACTCACTAGCACCTTTAACCACACGCAACATCAGACTCCGACCGCTCCAGCCCTGGCAGACTGATCACACCAAAACCCTCAAACGACGCAGTCGTGCCCTGGAGCGACTATGGCACAAAACAAAATCCCAACAACCTTTCACCTGCTACAAATCTGCCTTCCACACCTACACCTCCTCCCTCCATACTGCCAAACAAGCCTACTTCCTGACCCTCATCAAGGCCCTCTCCTCCAATCCTCACCTACTCTTCTCTGCCTTCAACTCTCTACTCTCTCCACCCCCACCTCCACCCAGCACCTCACTCACTGCCCTTGAGATTGCCAATCACTTCAAAAACAAGATTGACACAATTCGCAAAGACATTGCCGCAACTCACACGCCCTCTCAACCCGTCCCCTCTCACACAGCTACCCCCTCATCCCCCCTCCCCATCGACATTACCCGCAGGGACTTCGTCACTGCTCAAACTCCCTCCAACCCCGTTCCCCCTCACTCAGCTACCCCCTCATCACCCCTCTCCCACGGCCCCACCACGGCTCTGACCTCCACTCCCACCCCACCCTACATTCCTCATACTGAAGCTCCCCCAACACTCCACACCTTTGACCTTACTACCATCGAGGAAGTCTCCAAGATCCTCTCTGATGCCCGCCTCACCACCTGCCCCCTCGACCCTATCCCCTCACAATTCCTACGACCTCCCTCCCCCTCCATCCTACGCTCCCTCACCCACATCTTTAATCTCTCCCTCTCCTCCGGCACTTTCCCCTCCCCACTGAAGCATGCACACATCACCCCCATACTTAAAAAGCCCTCCCTGGACCCCAATGACCCGAACAACCTCAGACCCATCTCCCTGCTCCCACTTACATCTAAACTCCTCGAGCGCCTCGTCTACACCCGCCTATGCTCTCACCTCAACAACAACAACCTCCTCGATCCCCTACAGTCTGGCTTCCGCCCCCTACACTCCACCGAAACCACCTTACTCAAACTCTCCAACGACCTTCTAACCGCCAAAGCTAATAGCCACTATTCAGTGCTCCTACTCCTTGACCTCTCTGCGGCCTTCGACACAGTTGACCACCCCCTCCTCCTCAAAATACTACACTCCCTCGGCCTCAGAGATTCTGCTGTCTCCTGGATCTCATCCTACCTGTCACAACGCTCTTTCAGCGTTACCTATAATGCTACCACCTCCCCCTCACTCCCCCTCTCTGTTGGGGTCCCTCAAGGCTCTGTCCTTGGGCCCCTTCTCTTCTCCATCTACACCTCCTCCCTTGGCCAACTCATACACTCTCACGGCTTCAACTATCATCTCTATGCCGACGACACACAAATCTATCTCTCAACCCCCCACCTCACCCCCTCGGTCTCTGCCCAAATCACACACCTACTGAGCGACATATCAGACTGGATGTCGCTCCACTTCCTTAAACTGAATCTCTCCAAAACCGAGCTCCTTGTCTTCCCCCCCAGCCCGAACCCCACCCCCCATTGACTTCTACATCACATCCAATAATGCCAATATCAAACCCGCCCCGCAGGCCAGAGTACTTGGTGTCATTCTGGACTCCAACCTATCCTTCCAGCCCCAAGTCCAATCTTTAACAAACTCGTGCAGACTCCACCTCCGCAACATGCAGACTCCGCCTCCGCAACATGCAGACTCCACCTCCGCAACATCGCCAAAATCCGCACGTTCCTAACCCCAGAAACCACTAAACAGCTCATCTACTCCCTCATCATATCACGACTCGACTACTGCAACTCCCTCCTCACTGGCCTGCCTCGCCGCTGGCTATCCCCGCTTCAGTCCATCCTGAATACGGCTGCCAGACTCATTCACCTTTCCAACCGCTCCGTTTCCGCCACCCCCCTCTGCCAATCCCTCCACTGGCCTCCACTCAGTGTCCGCCACCCCCCTCTGCCAATCCCTCCACTGGCCTCCACTCAGTGTCCTCCACCCCCCTCTGCCAATCCCTCCACTGGCCTCCACTCAGTGTCCTCCACCCCCCTCTGCCAATCCCTCCACTGGCCTCCACTCAGTGTCCTCCACCCCCCTCTGCCAATCCCTCCACTGGCTTCCGATTGCGCAACGGATCAAATTCAAAATCCTAACACTGACGTACAAAGCCGTCCACCATACTGCCCCGAACTACATCACTGACCTAATATCCAAGTACCGCCCAACACGCACACTCCGCTCCTCACAAGACCTCCTTCTCTCTAGTTCCCTTGTCTCCTCCTCCCATGCCCGCCTCCAGGACTTCTCCAGGGTGTCACCCATCCTCTGGAACTCCCTTCCCCAACCCATCAGATTATCACCTACTCTCCTCTCCTTTAGGCGCACCCTGAAAACCCATCTCTTCAGGGAAGCCTACCTCACCCCCTGCTAACTTGCTGACCTCCTCCACTCTTCCTCCCACTCCATCCCCCACAGCTATCTCCTCCTGTGCCACCATCCCCTCCCTCCTAGATTGTAAGCTCCAAAGAGCAGGGCCCTCGATCCCCTCATGTTTTGCATTGTATTGGTATTGTTCTGTCACATGTTCTGTCCCCCTTTGTAATGTACAGCGCTGAGTGAACTATTGGGGCTTTATAAATACTGTATAATAATAATAATAATAATAATAATAACTGTCACTGACAACGCATGGCGGCCGGGTCAAGATCTCCATATGGTGCTGAATGACCCGGCCACCGCACAGCTCCTTAAAGCCCAGATGAACCTTCAGGGCCAGTTCACACTACATGAACATGAAGAAAAAGAGGGGGAAAAAATGAACGGGGACATCAAAAACACACTGGAACGCATCAAAAACGCACCATCACATGCCAAAAAAGCATCAATAACACACTGGAACGCATCCGGAACACATCTAGACTGCGTTTTTATAGTGTGAACTGGCCCTAAGGGTCAGTTCACACTACATGCACATATCCCTGTTTACATTGAAGAAAAAGAGAGGGGAAAAAATGAACTGGGACATCAAAAACGCACCGGAATGCATCAAAAACGCATCAGACATGCCAAAAACGCCTCAAAAACACACATGCGGAAACGCATCCGGAACACATCTGGATTTCGTTTTTATAGTGTGAAAACCCTAAGGGCCATGTGTTTCAGTTGCTTTTTTTTCTGCATCCAAAACGCACAGAAAGTCGGTGATATGGTTGTCAGTGTCATAGTTCACATCAGCGCTTGCAGTTCCAGTGCGTTCCGGATGTAAGAAATAAAAAGTAGAACAGGCGGCATTTTTCCTGCACAGAACTGTACCAAAACGTGGTAAAATGTGTAAAAGAGACACCAGAACGCACCCTATTAAGTACCAGTTCACACTCCATGCATTTCAGTTGCTTTTTTTTTCTGCATCCAAAACGCACAGAAAGTAGGTGATATGGTTGTCAGTGTCATAGTTCACATCAGCGCTTGCAGTTCCAGTGCGTTCCGGTTGCATAAAAAAAAAGTAGAACAGGCTGCATTTTTCCTGCACAGAACTGCACTGGAACGCGGGAAAACACATAAAAAACGCACCAGAATGCACACATTTCTATTTAAATTAAATGTATCAAAAACGCACTGGAACGTGCCAAAAATGCGTCACAACCGTGCATGCAGAAATGCTTCTGTAACGCACCAAAATGCACCAGAAACACTGGAACGCACACTCCATGCCTTTCATTTGCTTTTTTTTCTGCATCCAAAACACACAGAAAGTCGGTGATATGGTGGTCAATGTCATAGTTCACATCAGCGCTTGCAGTTCCAGTTGTAAAAAAAAAAAAAATGAACAGGCAGCATTTTTCCTGCACAGAACTGTACTGAAACGCGGTAAAATGCATAAAAAACGCACCGGAACGCACTGGAATGCACACGTTGTTATTTAAATTGACTGCATCAAAAACTCACCGGAACGCCCCAAAAACGTGCATGCAGAAATGCATCTGTAAAGCACCAAAATGCAAAAAAAACACACCGGAGCGCACACGTCCCTATTAAGGACCAGCTCACACTCTATGCGTTTCAGTTGCTTGGTAGCAAAGATATGGAAGACAATGACAAGGGAGAGATATTGACTGGAGAGAGCACAATAATCTGGCAAACAGGGAGACATGGAAGTTCATGGGAGGAGCAAAGGGTTCAAGGTTCCAGGAAGACCGGGTTCAAGGTTCCAGGAAGATTGGGTTCTAGGTTCCAGGAAGATTGGGTTCAAGGCTCCAGGAAGATTGGGTTCAAGGCAGGATCATTCAAGGAATTGTCCAGGAAGCTGTCCAGCATCCCAGATGACAAAAAAGACGAGGCATTGCTGGACATAGCAGAGGTTGCAGGTCCTGATAGCTGGGGTACGTTCCCCATATTGAAGCGGCTTGGACAAGCTCCGGAACATCTTCAGCCTTACAGAACAGGTCCAGCTGAATGGGACTAACTGGACTTCCTAATGAATGAAATAGAGGAACCTCTCATAACATTCCTCAGCTTAACAGAGAATCCGATCAATGCTGAAAGAAGCCTCCAGCAAAGCAGCATTGACGCTCTACTAATCTCCTCTCCCACTCTAGAGTTTATTACATAGAGTCCTTTCTTAGGGGAAGAGAGGGGGAGGATGTTGAATGATGGCCTCTCATTGGCACTGAACATTCATACCCTTTATAGCAGCCTTTTTCAACAACGAGGAACCCTTGAAATGACTTTTTGGTCTCGGGGAACCCCTGCTAAAAATTTCTGAATCTAGAGCTCATGATACATTGGTGTGAAGGTCAGTGGGAAGAATGTTCCTTACATTTGTGGTCATTGAGAAGAATGACCCCCTTATAGATAGCTAAAAATATAAATGGTGTCAGTGAGAACCTATCTGAGAGACAGAGATTGCTCATTGCTCAAGGAACTCCTAGAAACCTCTGGAGGAACCCTGGTTGAGAAATCCTGCTTTAAAGAGTGCCAGTTCCATCACTGGTGTGCTCCCTTTATAGCCTGGCAATAAAAATGATCGATTTACTGGTAGATGTTCGTACGAAAAATCTTGTCAGTACATTCGATAATGCCCTCAGACATTTGACTGATGCTGTTGGAGAGGACTTCAAAATTGGTGTTGGAGAGGACTTCAAACTGTTTGTGTGGACAGGTGCTGGACTACAGAAACAAGAAGACATTTCCCTTTCACTTTCTGCTGTTATGCTGAATGTTGAGTTGCACCGTCCCCTGCAGTCAGCAGAGTTAGAACTATAGCCAGGAAGGCCTATGGATCAGAAGACCATAGGGGAAGGATGTTGAATGATGGCCTCTCGTTGGCATTGAACATTCAGACCCTTTATAGCAGCCTTTTTTCAACACAGAGGAACCCTTGAAATGACATTTTGGTCTCGGGGAACCCCTGCTAAAAATTACTGAATCTTCAGCTCATGATACATTGGTGTGAAGGTCAGTGGGAAGAATGTTCCTTACATTTGTGGTCATTGAGAAGAATGACCCCCTTATAGATAGCTAAAAATATCAATGGTGTCAGCGGGAACCTGAGAGGCAGAGATTGCTAATTGCTCAAGGAACCCCTAGAAACCTCTGGAGGAATCCAGGTTGAGAAATCCTGCTTTACAGAGTACTTACAAGTACCATTTCCATCACTGGTGTGCGCCTAGTATAGCCTGGCAATAAAAATGATCGATTCACTGGTAGATGTTTGTATGAAACTGAATGATGGCCTCTCGTTGGCACTGAACATTCATACCCTTTTATAGCAGCCTTTTCAATGAAATGACTTTTTGGTCTCGGGGAACCCCTGCTAAAAATTACTGAATCTAGAGCTCATGATACATTCGTGTGAAGGCCAGTGAAAAAAATGTTCCTTACATTTGTGGTCATTGAGAGGAATGACCCCCTTATATCAAAAATATCAATGGTGTCAGCAAGAACCTATCTGAGAGGCAGAGATTGCTCATTGCTCAAGGAACCCCTAGCAACCTCTGGAGGAACCCTGGTTGAGAAATCCTGCTTTAAAGAGTGCCAGTTCCATCACTGGTTTGCTTCCAGTATAGCCTGGCAATAAAAATGGTCGATTCACTGGTAGATGTTCGTACGAAAAATCTTGTCAGTACATTCGATAATGCCATCAGACACTTGACTGATGCTGTTCGAGAGGACTTCAAAATTGGTGTTCAAGAGGACTTCAAACTGTTTGTGTGGCCAGGTGCTGGACTACAGAAACAAGAAGAAGAAGACATCTCCCTTTCACTTTCTGCTGTTATGCTGAATGTTGAGTTGCACCGTCCCCTGCAGTCATCAGAGGTAGAACTATAGCCAGGAAAGCCTATGGATTAGTACTCAGAGGACCATAGGGGAAGGATATTGAATGATGGCCTCTCGTTGGCATTGAACATTCAGACCCTTTATAGCAACCTTTTTTCAACACAGAGGAACTCTTAAAATGACTTTTTGGCCTTGGGGAACCCCTGCTAAAAATGACTGAATCTACAGCTCATGATACATTTGTGTGAAGGTCATTGAGAAGAATTACCCCCTTATAGATAGCTAAAAATATCAATGGTGTCAGCGGGAACTTATCTGAGAGGCAGAGATTGCTCATTGCTCAAGGAACCCCTAGAAACCTCTGGAGGAACCCCTGGTTGAGAAATCCTGCTTTAAAGAGTGCCAGTTCCATCACTGGTTTGCTTCCAGTATAGCCTGGCAATAAAAATGGTCGATTCACTGGTAGATGTTCGTACGAAAAATCTTGTCAGTACATTCGATAATGCCATCAGACACTTGACTGATGCTGTTCGAGAGGACTTCAAAATTGGTGTTGGAGAGGACTTCAAACTGTTTGTGTGGCCAGGTGCTGGACTACAGAAACAAGAAGAAGAAGACATCTCCCTTTCACTTTCTGCTGTTATGCTGAATGTTGAGTTGCACCATCCCCTGCAGTCATCAGAGGTAGAACTATAGCCAGGAAAGCCTATGGATTAGTACTCAGAGGACCATAGGGGAAGGATATTGAATGATGGCCTCTCGTTGGCATTGAACATTCAGACCCTTTATAGCAGCCTTTTTTCAACACAGAGGAACTCTTAAAATGACTTTTTGGCCTTGGGGAACCCCTGCTAAAAATGACTGAATCTACAGCTCATGATACATTGGTGTGAAGGTCATTGAGAAGAATGACCCCCTTATAGATAGCTAAAAATATCAATGGTGTCAGCGGGAACTTATCTGAGAGGCAGAGATTGCTCATTGCTCAAGGAACCCCTAGAAACCTCTGGAGGAACCCTGGTTGAGAAATCCTGCTTTATAGAGTACTTACAAGTACCATTTCCATCACTGGTGTGCTCCCAGTATAGTCTGGCAATAAAAATGGTCAATTCACTGGTAGGTGTTCGTACGAAAAATCTTGTCAGTACATTCGATAATGCCATCAGACACTTGACTGATGCTGTTCGAGAGGACTTCAAAATTGGTGTTGGAGAGGACTTCAAACTGTTTGTGTGGCCAGGGGCTGGACTACAGAAACAAGAAGACATTTCCCTTTCACTTTCTGCTGGTATGCTGAATGTTGAGTTGCACCGTCCCCTGCAGTCAGCAGAGGTAGAACTATAGCCAGGAAGGCCTATGGATTGGTACTCAGAACGTTGAGGACCATAGGATTTGAAGTCCAGGAAGTAAGCCATTTGGTGGAGCTTCTGGACCCTTTGCACTTTGATTCAGAAGAGACAATGGGGCAAGGAGGAGCAGTGGAGGTACTTTTCTGGGATTGTACAGCTAAGTTCTTTCTCTTGGCGCCAAGGGAACCAACGAGAGCACATCTGGTGCCTACTGACCAGACTGCTGAGAGGCCAGACCAGCGGAGACACCTGAAGTAACGCAGCTCGGACCGCAGCGATCGCATCTGCACCGCTGAGAAGAGACAATGGGGCAAGGAGGAGCAGTGGAGCTACTTTTCTGGGATTGTACAGCTAAGTTCTTTCTCTTGGCGCCAAGCGAACCAACGAGAGCACATCTGGTGCTTGCAGTTCCAGTGCATTCCGGTTGCAGAAAAAAAAAGTATTAAGGGCCAGTTCACACTCCATGCATTTCAGTTGCATTTTTCCTGCATATTTTCAGGATACAATTCCTGATATTTGAAAAAAAAAATTTACATCCCTCTGACCTGCTTTTTTTTTGTTTTGTCACCCAATGTCCAAAACAATCCCCTAAATTTGAGCCCCTTATTAGAAAAATTAGAAGGAACGTTGCAAAATCAAAAGCTTTTTAGAGTAAAATTCAACCCCCGCATGGCCTGCCCTTCCCACAAGCACACGGTTCCACGGAAGAGATGGAATGAAACTTTACTATAGAAATAAAGGAGCGCCCTGCAACTTGGCCCCCTTAGGCTGTTGCCTGCGTTGCCCATCCACAAGCCCAGGCTTTGACGGCGACTCCATGAAATGGGTCCCGTCGTGAATGATTGATTTTCTCAGTCAGTCGCTTGAAAGGCTCTAAGTGAACATAAACACTCGTGTCATACGGCGTTTTTTTGTTCGACGCATCATAAAACGAATTTACGGCGGCATCAATACAAGGCGTTGGCGTGTTTTTCCATAACAGAGATATATGTTGCTGTCAATGAGTACAAGGCAGACGAGGCTTGAATTATTTAAATCTCATATAAGGGGTGTTGGGTAAATATCATCGGCGGCGGGAAAAAGGGCCGCGTTCCGCGTCTAATCGGATTCCATCTAACGCTTAAAGGAATAATCTGACAATACAGACATATTATTTCTTTTCTCTCCAGTTTTTATAAACCGGCTCAATAACTAAAGATAGGAGACAGCGAACAGACGGCCTAAAGTGCGTCATGTGATACTGGGAAGCGACGCAACCAATCCAAGGGCTGGAATCAACAAAAATGGAATAGATTTCAGCTTAGATGTGGCGGCTGCATTCGTTTTCTTTATTTAGGCTCTTTTCTCCCTTTATTTTCACCTGGTGATCTGGCCAGTAACACACGAACAGCCAGGGTCGGGGCAAGGGGTGGGTAGGAGGGGCGGCTGCCCTGGGCGCTGCGGTATCATGTGAGCTGAGGGTGAGCTTAGATGTGGCAGCTGCATTCACCCTCTCAGTTCTTGTCCAGACATGTGGTAGGGTTGGGGCGCACCCCTAGACACGGGACCATTTCCCCCATCTGACGGTCACCAGTTGGATCTACCAATGAATGTTTGGAGGATCTACAGTGCAGAACAGAAAAGCACAATCACTGCGCTGCATGACAAAGCAGGAGACAGACATCGCCCCTCAACATACTGAAGGTGATCATATCCAACACGGGGCTCCAAACTATTCACTACAAGGGCCACAGAGAATATTTTATAAATAAATGAGTCCTCCATCAGAGTTCCCCCTTACATTAGGATCCCCATCAGACTCCACCTTCCATCAGGATTCCCCTTCCATCAGGATTCCCTTTCCATCAGGATTCCCCTTCCATCAGGATTCCCTTTCCATCAGTGGTGTATTTAGGTTTTGTGCTGCCCTAGGCAACACAAAAATTGTGCAACCCCCCCCCCCCTCCAATGAGAGAGTGAGAGAGTTCAATGAGTGTGTATATAAGATTCCCTCTCTCTTCCTTTCCCTCTATTGTCTCTCCCTCCCCCCCACTCTCTCCCTCCCCCCTCTCTCTATTCCCTCTCCCCCCTCTCTCTCTTACCCCCATCTCTCTCCCCCCTCTCTTTTCCCTCTCCCCCCATCTCTTCCCTCTCCCCTCTCCCCCCCTCTCTCTCTCTCCCCCCTCTCTCTCCCCCTCTCCCCCCCCTCTCTCTCTCTCCCCCCTCTCTCTCCCCCTCTCCCCCCTCTCTCCTCTCTCCCTCTCCCCCTCTCTCTCCATCTCTCTCTCTCTCCTCCTCCCCCTCCTCTCCCTCTCTTCCTCCCTCTCTCTCCTCCTCCCCCCTCTCTTCCCCTCTCTCTCTCCTCCCTCTCTCTTCCCTATCTCTCTCTCCCCCCCTCTCCCCCTCTCTCTCCATCTCCCCCCCTCTCTCTCTTCCTCCCTCCTCTCTCTCTCCCCCTCCCCCTCCTCTCTCTCTCCTCCTCCCTCTCTCTCCTCCTCCCTCCCCTCTCTCACCTCCTCCCTCCCCTCTCTCACCTCCTCCCTCCCCTCTCTTTCTCCCTCTCTCTTTTCCCTATCTCTCTCTCTCTCCCCCCTCTTTCTTTCTCGCCTCATCAGCGTCCGCCTTATGTCAGGGTCCTAATCAGGGCCCCCCCTTACATTCAGGTCCCCATCAGAGTGGCTCTTTTTATCTGCATCCCCCTTTACATCAGGGTCCCAATCAGAGTCCCCCCTTACACAAGAGTCCCACTCATAGTCCCTCTTCACATTAGGATCTCAGTGTGCCTCCTAATATCAGTGTCTCCCCTTACATCAGAGTCCAGAGTCCCCCATTATATCCCGGTTGAAGCATAGACCACAGGCAGCATCTGCTGTCCTGAATCCTTGATCCGTGCACTTCGATGACATGCCACTGGCTGTAGCTGTGGACCGGATAACATCTTGTAGCGGGCCGGGCGGGGGCCGTAGTTTGGAGACCCCCGATATATATTCTTCGCGTACTATATACAGAAACACAACGATTACACCAATAAAGAGCCAATGATAAAACCATTTGCAGTCAGACGGCCACATTCACAAAACACGTCTGACAGATATTGGAAGCGACTTTCCTTCCGTTTAATGAGGAGCCGGCAGAGCCCAGACCCCGCCGCACAATTACAGGAACGCGGCGGCGAGATTCCCGCTATGTAGGATGAGTTTAGCAGAGCAACGTTCCCACTTGTAGTATGATAAAGAACCCCCCCCCCGAGTGCGTTGTTTTTATGTTTTTTTCCCTGCCTGATAACCATTGCAAATGGACCTTAATCACCCACCAGCGCTCGGCGAGTGAGGTCAGCCATGCGTTACGGCAACACTGCGCTCAGAAAACACGGTGAGATCATCAGTGAGCTTTAATGAGCGCAAGCTGCCATCGTCCGCTGACCTCCCTCCTCCGGCTCCCTGCCATCTTCGCCATATCCGCTGCTCACCAACTGGAAAGGCGCGTGTCCAACGCACAGCTACCGGTAATAGGAGATCCGGGCAATGCAAGGACAACTAGGGGCCCATTCACATGTCAGCCTTCCGTTGCCGTGACCATGGATGAACATGCGTTATGGAGTGCGTTAGCTGCCGCTGCGTTCAGGCCGCGGTCTCCAAACTCTGCAGTATGAGGGCCACACCCAATATTCTATAAATATTCACACGGCGGGGAAAAAAAAAATCAGTTTTATATACAAAGGAAGACAATTTATTTGGAGCCTTTTTGTTTTTAGGAGTGGAATGATCTACAAGAAGAAGAACTTCAGGAACACAAAGGAAAGAAATTCCAAATAAATTTGACCCAATAATTAGATCGAACAAAAATACATTCAGTTTGCACTTTTCCTCCCTTACAACAGGGTCCCCAGTGGAGTCACCCTTACATCATATATCCCCCTTACATCATAGTCTCCTTATATCAGAGTCCCCACTTACATCAGGGTCATTCTTTTACCAAAGTCCATATAGGAGCCCCCCTTATGTCAGGGTTACCAGCAGAGTCCCCCTAACAACAAAGTCCACATCACAGTTCCCATCAGAGTCCCCACCCTTACATCAGCATTCCCATCAGGGTCCCACCATTCATCAGGGTCCCCATCAGAGCTTCCCCACCCCATACATCAGTGTTCCCATCAGATTCCACCCCTTATATCAGGGTCCCCATCAGAGCCCCCCCATACATCAGTGTTCCCATCAGATTCCACCCCTTATATCCGGGTCCCCATCAGAGCCCCCCCATACATCAGTGTTCCCATCAGATTCCACCCCTTATATCAGGGTCCCCATCAGAGCCCCCCTATACATCAGTGTTCCCATCAGATTCCACCCCTTATATCAGGGTCCCCATCAGAGCCCCCCCATACATCAGTGTTCCCATCAGATTCCATCCCTTATATCAGGGTCCCCATCAGAGCCCCCCCATACATCAGTGTTCCCATCAGATTCCACCCCTTATATCAGGGTCCCCATCAGAGCCCCCCCATACATCAGTGTTCCCATCAGATTCCACCCCTTATATCAGGGTCCCCATCAGAGCCCCCCCATACATCAGTGTTCCCATCAGATTTCACCCCTTATATCAGGTTCTCCATCAGAGTGCACCTTACATCAGGGTCCCCATCGGATGCCCATTTACAGCAGGGCTCCCATAAGAACCCCCCTTTACATCAGTGTCCCCATCAGAGTCCACTCCTTACATCAGGGTTTCAAACAGAGTCCCCCCTTACAACAAAGTCCTCATCTTAACCCCCATACATCAGTGTCCCCATCAGAGTTCCCCTTACACCAGGGCCCCCATCAGAGCCTCTCTTACATCAGTGTCCCCATCAGAGTGTCCCCTTACATCAGGGTCCCCATCAGAGTGCCTCCTTACATCAGAGTTACAAACAGAGTCCCCCCTTACAACAAAGTCCTCACCTTATCCCCCATACATCAGTGTCCCCATCAGAGTTTTCCTTACAACAGTGTCCCCATCAGAGTGTCCCCTTTCATCAGGGTCCCCATCAGATCCCCCCTTACATCAGAGTTACAGAGTCCCCCCTTACAACAAAGTCTTCATCAGAGTCCCCTTTACATCAGGGTCCCCATCAGAGCCCCCTCCTCCCATCAGTATGCCCATCATAGTCCCCCTTACATCTGTGTCCCCATCAGAGTTCCCCTTACATCAACGTACCATCAGAGTCCCCCCTTACCTCAGGGTCCCCATCAAGTTGCCCCCTTACATCTGGGCCCTCCTATCATCAGATTCTACTGAGACTGTACACATCAACTGTGGACCTGATAAAATTGGTACCACCCACTGAACATGCCATTGGGGGCCCATTGATCTTGGCATGTGTACATCCTCTTTGCAGCCCAAGTGGGAGTAGTTAAGAGGCAGTAAAATTGTGTCTCAGCCTTTTGTTTTTACTCCACCACCCCCCTCCCCCACAACCCCACCTGGACTTCATGTTCCTAGTAAAGGGTCGCTCTGCACCAAATCAATAAATATCGGTAGCACTGAACACAAGGGGGGCCCTTTGATTGCAGCATTTGTACATCATCTTTGCAGCCTAAGGGGGAGTGGTTAAGGGGTGGTAAATATGCATCTCAACTGCAACTGCATGTCTTTACTGCCCCCCCCAAAAAACTGATCTTAATGTTCCTATCAAAGGGTCACTCTGCCTCCAAATCAATACATCTTTGATTCACTCGTCCACTTTTTTTTATCACCCACCTGCTGCACCTATCACAAGGGAGTCCTGTTGTCCTCATTACATTTTTACTGCACATAATGCAACATAAGGAGTGAGACTGCGTGCAACGTAGTAGGAGGTGTCTCAGGCAGCCGTGACTATTTTGCAGATTCATAAAGGTATGGAGCAGGGGCGGACTGACAACTCACGGGGCCCCCGGCAATAGGGGATCATGGGGCCCCTGTGTCCTTGCCCAAACTCAAAAAAGCCTATGAAAAAGGTACCAGGGGCATCTCATGGGGCCCCTACTGACCCCGGGACCTCAGGCGGTGCCCGAGTTTCCAAATGATCAGTCCGCCCCTGGTATAGAGCCATCATGGCAGCACTGTGAACGCGGAGCCGAGGAGCTGACACTCCAAATCCCCCCCCACCCCCCCCCCCAGGACTCTGAACTAAAATTACCTTCTGGTTTAAAAGCAAAACATAAAAGCCATTTATATACAAAAATCCCCTTTTCGGTGGGTGGTAATCCTCAAAGCTTTAATTTTCTTCTTTGAATAGAGTGAAAATTCCCGCACTGTATATCAACCGCCGAAAAAAGAAAAAAAAAATTAAAGGGAAAAAAGAAATAACCCGAAACGGCGATGTGCGCAGCGGAATTAGGTACGCCTTGATAATCTCCTCCATTAAGCTTTCATGAAAGAATGAAGTCAAAGAAGCGCAATTTCGGCATAAATCAGAATAACTGAATGGAAATGAGCTCGCCTTGCAACCCTACAGAGCCGTTTGTGACAGCGATTTGTGCGTGCCGCGAATCTACGCCTCGGCTTCCCTCGTTATCAAACAAAGGTGGCGCGGTTCTGCTGTGGTGAGCGCAGATCGCCTGGGACAAGCGCACTCCAGACCCGCCGTACCCCTTTGTTGCTGTGAATGACTCTTCTGTTACTGTCCAACGCCTCAATTATATCATTAGAAAAATAGTTCGACTAGCGAAACCGAATGTATGTTCGTCCTATGCGACCTAAAGCAGACCTTCGGTCCCATTCTGTACCTGCTTGCCCCCCCTCCCCCCTGTACTGCCATTATAGCGTCTGAAAAATTGTTCTGAATGGTTCCGCCCGGCCTTTAGGGCCTAGAAGAGCCCTTTGGGCACATCTGCGCATGTGCAGGAGATTTCCCGCACGTGCGCAAAGACGGCAAAGTTTGGGGACTTCCCTAATAGCCATCACTGCAAAGATGTACCATTGGGTTTGCTTGGGGCTCGAAGCCCTGCGGCACACTTCCGTGCACGCCGCCATGCGGTGGACGCAATTCTCACCAAGGCAAGAAATGAGGGAGTGCTGGGGAAGGGGGGCAGGATCACATGACTTATACTTTAGGTGGGGGGGCAGGATCACATGACTTATACTTTAGGTGGGGGGGCAGGGTCACATGACATACTTTAGGTGGTGGGGGCGCAGGGTCACATGACTTATACATTAGGTGGTGGGGGGGGCAGGGTCACATGACGTATGCTTTAGGTGGGGGGGGCAGGGTCACATGACTTATACATTAGGTGGTGGGGGGGCAGGGTCACATGACTTATACATTAGGTGGTGGGGGGGCAGGGTCACATGACTTATACATTAGGTGGTGGGGGAGAAGGGTCACATGACTTATACTTTAGGTGGGGGGGCAGGGTCACATGACTTATACATTAGGTGGTGAGGGGGGCAGGGTCACATGACTTATAAATTAGCTGGGGGGGGGCAGGGTCACATGACTTATAAATTATCTGGGGGGGGGCAGGGTCACATGACTTATACATTAGGTGGTGTGGGGGGGGGCAGGGTCACATGACTTATACATTAGGTGGTGGGGGGGCAGGGTCACATGACGTATGCTTTAGGTGGGGGGGGGGGCAGGGTCACATGACTTATACATTAGGTGGTGGGGGGGCAGGGTCACATGACTTATACATTAGGTGGTGGGGGGGCAGGGTCACATGACTTATACATTAGGTGGTGGGGGGGAAGGGTCACATGACTTATACTTTAGGTGGGGGGGCAGGGTCACATGACTTATACATTAGGTGGTGAGGGGGGCAGGGTCACATGACTTATAAATTAGCTGGGGGGGGGCAGGGTCACATGACTTATACTTTAGATGGTGGGGGGGCAGGGTCACATGACAAGTAGCTGATCTTGCCTAGAGCGCAAAATAGTCTAGCACCAGCCTTGTGTCTTTCTATCAGAATGGGAGTGGTGGTGGAGGCTTAATATGGACCATTAGGGCTCCTCAGGGGTGGGGCCTATAGCTCCCACATCTGAGGATCTGATACATCAAACAGAAATGTTTCATCTTGAACATTTCCTCCTCCTCTCTTTATTTCCCCACTAAGAGTTACTTTATGTGCTGACTCTAATGAAAGTCAACTTTCTTCGGTGATTACTTCCACAGTTTTGATTGATGAGCCCCGTTCCTCGTTACCTTCATTCTAGTAAGTTCGCCGGTGCGGTGGCGGTGGCGGTGGCGGCGACCGGTTGGTTCGCAGTGCCCCCTTGTACTCGTATTGATTTGCCCTTCTGGGAAACGAACTTTGCCTGTTCCCGCAGACGAGATATTGTCACATACATTCGCCTCTTTCAGAGCTGCACAAACACGGCGGAGAGAAGTAATTAACTACAGCGGAGACGCTCCTTTAACCCGCGCGCTCCCAAACGTGCGACGGCGAATATTTGGAGGCGGCTGAGCCTGTCTGCTCATGGACCAATCAGAATTTGTGAAAGAATGACGGATGGTGATGAGTCAGGATGGCACAAAGTGCGGTACACGTGGGGGCGTGAGGAGGCAGGTACCCCGATCTGAAGCAGAACGAACGCGGTGGGCGTCTAATGGTTGTCAGCGATTATCAGGCAGAAAACACAAACCTTTCTTTAGAGTGCACCTGTCGCCGGAGAAATCGAGGGCCCGCTGACCGGATTCTGGAAATTCTGTTTGCCTGGCTATCCCGGACGACCCACCGGCTTCAATGCTAAAGAAGAGGAAAGCTGGATGGATATCTGAAGCCCCAAGGCAGGTGCGGGGGGGTGCGTGCCACACCGGGTGACACCTACCACACGGGGTGACACCGGACCCACTCCACGAAAAGGTAAGTTGTAAAGCAAGTCGACGATCCCTGCAGGATGGATCAGATCCATTATGCTCCCCAATCTGCAGATCTGATTTATTCTGCGGGGATCGTCGGGTTTCTTTACAACTTACGTTTGCGTGGAGCGGGTCCGGTGTCACCCCGTATAGGCTGCATGCCGATGATCCCCGCAGGATTGGGGAGCATAATGGATCGGATCTGCGGATTGGGGAGGATAATGGATCAGACTCCGATCCATTATGCTCAATCCGCAGTTCCGATCCATCACGTGGGGATCGTCGGCATGCAACCTATACGGGGTGACACCGGACCCGCTCCACGAAAAGGTAAATTGTAAAGCAAGCCGACGATCCCCGCAGAATGGATCGGATCTGCAGATTGGGGAGCATAATGGATCGGACTCCGATCCATTATGCTCAATCCGTAGATCCGATTCATTCTGCGGGGATTGTCGGAGGGGGGTGTCACCAAGTGTTACCGCTCCGGGTGACACCAACCCTAGGGACGCCCCTGCTGAATCCTAATGGATGTCAGCGATTATCAGGCAGAAAACACAAACCTTTCTTTAAAGTGCACCTGTCACCAGAGAAATCGACGAGCCGCTGACCTGATCCTGGAATTTCTGTTTGCCTGGCTATCCTGGACGACCCACCGGCTTCAATGCTGAAGAAGAGGAAAGTTGGATGGATATCTGAAGCCCAGTGGCGTCCAAAGGCAGGTGCGGGGGGATGTGCGCCGCACCGGGTGACACCGGACCCACTCCACGAAAAGGTAAGCTGTAAAGCAAGCCGACGATCCCCGCAGGATTGGGGAGCATAATGGATCGGATCTGTGGATTGGGGAGCATAATGGATCGGATCTGTGGATTGGGGAGCATAATGGATCGGATCTGTGGATTGGGGAGCATAATGGATCGGATCTGTGGATTGGGGAGCATAATGGATCGGATCTGTGGATTGGGGAGCATAATGGATCGGGCTCCAATCCATTATGCTCAATCCGCAGATCTGAACCATCCTGCGGGGATCGTCGGCATGCAACCTATACGGGGTGACACCGGAAAGGTAAGTTGTAAAGCAAACCGATGATCCCCGCAGGATGGATCGGATCTGCAGATTGGGGAGTATAAGGAATCAGAGTCCATTTCATTATGCTCAATCCGCAGATCCGATCCATCCTGCGGGGATCGTCGGGTTTCTTTACAACTTACGTTTTCGTGGAGCGGGTCACCCCGTATAGGTTGCATGCCAACGATCCCCGCAGGATTGGGGAGCATAATGGATCGGATCTGCGGACTGGAGAGGATAATGGATCGGGCTCCGATCCATTATGCTCAATCCGCAGATCCGAACCATCCTGCGGGGATCGTCAGAGGGGGTGTCACCAAGTCTTATCGCTCCGGGTGACACCAACTCTAGGGACGCCCCTGCTGAAGCCTAATGGTTGTCAGGGATTATCAGGCACAAAGCAGAACTTTTTTCACTTTTTAAAAATGGAGTCCATTTAACCCTTTCGCTGCCATTGACATGTTATAGTGCGGTCCGTATATATTTGGACCCAGGCACAATTTTCGTTTTTTCAGGTATTTACCAAAACCTATTCCAGCTCTAGTGCTATAATGGCTATGGGCGGACAGTGCGCACTCTCAGGTGTCATTTGAGGGTATGTACATCCAGATTGGAGGAAGGGTTCAGGAATGACAGCTCTTAAGAGTAGCCATTCCCCCTTTTTCAAGGTACCAAAAGTAATTGGACAAAAAAGCTGTTTCATGGCCAGGTGTGGGCTACTCCTTTGTTATTTCTTCATCAATTAAGCGGGTAAAAGGTCTGGAGTTGACTCTAAGGCCGGCAATACATGGGTCAATTTCCCAACGATTTTTCGTTTCGAAAATCAGACCTGAGAATAATCGACCGATTTTTGCTCTGTTAGTGGGGCAATGGCACCGGCCGATTTTCATGGTTCCTCCCCATTTCGTTTATTGAGCATAGGGGCAGCACAGTGGCTAAATGGTTAGCACTTCCACCTGGGAGTACTCGGGTCATAGGTTTGAGTCCCAACAACGGCATCACCTGCCTGGAGTTTGCATGTTCTCCCTGTGCCTGTTTGGGTTTTCCTCCAGGTACAGCAGCAGGGGTGGGTTTATACAGCAGCAGGGGTGGGTTTATACAGCAGCAGGGGTGGGTTCATACAGCAGCAGGGGTGGGTTTTATACAGCAGCAGGGGTGGGTTTTATACAGCAGCAGGGGTGGATTTATACAGCAGCAGGGGTGGGTTTATACAACAGCAAGGGTGAGTTTAAACAGCAGCAGGGGTGGGTATATACAGCAGCAGGGCTGGGTTTATACAGCAGCAGGGGTGGGTTTATACAGCAGCAGGGGAAGGGTTTATACAGCAGTAGGGGTGGGTTTTATACAGCAGCAGGGGTGGGTTTTATACAGCAGCAGGGGTGGGTTTAAACAGCAGCAGGGGTGGGTATATACAGCAGCCAGGGGTGGGTGTATACAGCAGCAGGGCTGGGTTTATACAGCAGGGGTGGGTTTATAAAACAGCAGGGGTGGGTATATACAGCAGCAGGGGTGGGTTTTACAGCAGCAGGGGTGGGTTTTACAGCAGCAGGGGTGGATTTATACAGCAGCCATAGATGGGTTTATACAGCAGCCATAGGTGGGTTTTTACAGCAGCAGGGGTGGGTTTTTACAGCAGCAGGGGTGGGTTTATATAACAGCAGAGGTGGGTTTATACAGCAGCAGGGGTGGGTTTTATGCAGCAGCGGGGTTGGGTTCATACAGCAGCAGGGGTGGGTTTATACAGCAGCAGGGGTGGGTTTATACAGCAGCCAGGGGTGGGTTTATACAGCAGCAGGGGTGGGTTTATTAATCAGCAGGGGTGGGTTTATACAGCAGCAGGGGTGGGTTTATACAGCAGCCGGGGTTGGTTTATACAACAGCAGGGGTGGGTTTATACAGCAGCAGGGGTGGGTTTATACAGCAGCAGGGGTGGGCTTATACAGCAGCAGGGGTGGGTTTATACAACAGCAGGGGTGGGCTTATACAGCAGCAGGGGTGGGTTTATACAGCAGCCAGGGGTGGGTTTATACAACAGCAGGGGTGGGTTTTACAGCAGAGATGGGTTTATACAGCAGCAGGGGTGGGTTTTACAGCAGCAGGGGTGGATTTATACAGCAGCAGAGGTGGGATTATACAGCAGCAGGGTTGGGTTTATACAGCAGCCAGGGGTGGGTTTATACAGCAGAGGTGGGTTTATACAACAGCAGGGGTGGGTATAAACAGCAGAGGTGGGTTTATACAACAGCAGGGGTGGGTTTATACAGCAGAGGTGGGTTTATACAACAGCAGGGGTGGGTTTATACAGCAGAGGTGGGTTT
Source organism: Staurois parvus (assembly GCF_062004578.1). Classification (NCBI taxonomy): domain Eukaryota; kingdom Metazoa; phylum Chordata; class Amphibia; order Anura; family Ranidae; genus Staurois; species Staurois parvus. The sequence continues at coordinate 277,737 of NW_028319044.1, forward strand.
ATACAGCAGTAGGGGTGGGTTTTACAGCAGAAGAGCAAACTAAAAATTGGAAAGTATATACATCTTTTTTTACACAGGGTAGTCAGCGTAGGTAAATCCGGGATTTGTATGCTAGAGCAGAATTGTCCAGTTGCTCTTCCAGTTGCACCTCCTTAGCCAAAAATCACAAATCCCTGAAGATTCAACTGATCAGCAGATTGCACAACTAAAGTCCGCAGCACCCAGTGGCCAGCAGGAAGTAACATGCAGATATAAAGGGATGCCAAAGATAATTCCTGGGATTTGTACTAAAATCTGCACCCCAAATCCATGAAAAGTCAAGTGGAACTCCATCTAAACATTTTAATGTTCTAAGTTTTTACGTTCGGATCTTCTGCCAACTTCCACTTTATTACTGTAGAAAAAAAAAAAAAAAACCTGTAAAATAAAAAATAAAATCCCAGCAAATTCGTCTTTTCACGAGCCGCAAAGAGCAAAACGCCAAACACTGTAAAAGTGAATTGTTGTTGTGTCATTCCGCATGAAGGGGCCGCGGCCTTTTTTTTTTTTTCCATTCGATCTGCTCCCCGAACGCGAATCCAAACGATAAACTGAAGAATTAGAATTTTTCTCCATCTAAAGGAAATTAGCTTGCCACGGGCGGCTCACATACCGACAATCAGTCCTGTTAACACAAAGCCGGGCTGATAGCGGCGCCCTCGACCTGCCGCGGCCTGCCAATCAACGCATTACAATGAGAAACTAATCACACACTTCACAGGCGCGGCGGGAGAAGAATGCGCTATTAAGTCCTCTAATCCCCCGCGCATTCAGCAGACTGCCGAGCATTAGACTGGGACCCCGCTCTTGAAGTGTATCTCTAGTCATTTTTATTTATTTTATATTTTTATTTTTTTTAAATAATATATTATTATAAATTATATATTATTATATATTATATATATATATATATATATTATTTTTTTTTATTTGCTCCCTGTTCCTCGGAAGATTTCCCATCACCCTTTGTTCCGGCGACAACTGTACAATATTGGATTTTTTTTTTTCCAGGGGTACACAGCCATTTAAAAAAAAATCTGACTTTTCCCCTTCAGTTGTGACGGCTCCTCTCCTGGACTAAAGTGCTTACTCAGATTTTGCCGCATACTGTAAGTTTCTCACAATGTGCATTAGGAGCTGCACCAGGTCAGGTACTAAAAACCTGTTTGTTTTTTCTCCCTGCTTTGCAGGGAGAAGAAACAGAGAAATTTTTAATTTTAATTTTTTTTTAAAATGTCAATATATTTGGGAAGAATATATTAAGAATGTATTTTTAAAATACATTTAAAATATATTTTTCTTCTATGTGGGTTCTCACAATGTGCATTAGAAGCTGCAGCAGGTCAGATGAAGTGTATCTCTAGTCATTTTTATTTATTTATTATATATTTTTATTTTTTTTATTTTTTTTAAAATAATATATTATTATTATTATTATAAATTATATATTATTATATATTATAAATTATATATATATATTTTTTATTTTTTTTTTATTTGCTCCCTGTTTCTCGGAAGATTTCCCATCATCCTTTGTTCCGGCGACAACTGTACAATATTGGATTTTTTTTCCAGGGGTACACAGCCATTTAAAAAAAATCTGACTTTTCCCCTTCAGTTGTGCCGGCTCCTCTCCTGGACTAAAGTGGCTTACTCGGATTTAGCCGCACACTGTGAGCTTCTCACAATGTGCATTAGAAGCTGCAGCAGGTCAGGTACTAAAAACCTGTTTGTTTTTTCTCCCACAGAGATTTTTTTTATTTTAATTTTTTTTTAATGTCAATATATTTGGGAAGAATATAATAAGAATGTATTTTTAAAATATATTTAAAATATATTTTTCTTCTATGTAGGTTCTCACAATGTGCATTAGAAGCTGCAGCAGGTCAGGTACTAAAAACCTGTTTGTTTCTTCTCCCTGCAAGAAACAGAGACATTTTTACTTTTTATTTTTTTTTTAATTATTTCATTTTTTTTATTTTTTTTTTAATTCCCAGGGGTTCTCACAATGTGCATTAGAAGCTGCAGCAGGTCGGAAGAGCTATGCAGGGAGAAGAAACAGAGACATTTTTAATTTTTATTTATTTATTTATTTTTTTTATTATATATTTTATTTTTAAAATATTTTATTTTTTTGAAATTTTTAATTTGCTGCCTGTTCCTTGGAAGATTTCCCATCATCCTTTGTTCCGGCGACAATTGTACATTATTGGATTTTTTTCTCCAGGGGCACACAGCGATTTAAAAAAAATCTGACTTTTCCCCTTCAGTTGTGCCAGCTCCTCTCCTGGACTAAAGTGGCTTACTTGGATTTCACCGCACACTGTGAGCTTCTCACAATGTGCATTAGAAACTGCAGCAGGTCAGGTACTAAAAACCTGTTTGTTTTTTCTCCCTGCTTTGCAGGGAGAAGAAACAGAGACATTTTTAATTTTAATTTTTTTTTTAATGTCAATATATTTGGGAAGAATATATTAAGAATGTATTTTTAAAATATATTTAAAATATATTTTTCTTCCATGTGGGTTCTCACAATGTGCATTAGAAGCTGCAGCAGGTCAGGTACTAAGAACCTGTTTGTTTCTTCTCCCTGCTTTACAGGGAGAAGAAACAGAGACATTTTTACTTTTTATTTTTTTTAATTTTTTTTTTTTTTTTTAATTCCCAGGGGTTCTCACAATGTGCATTAGAAGCTGCAGCAGGTCAGGTACTAAGAACCTGTTTGTTTCTTCTCCCTGCTTTACAGGGAGAAGAAACAGAGACATTTTTACTTTTTATTTTTTTTTAATTTTTTTTTTTTTTTTTTAATTCCCAGGGGTTCTCACAATGTGCATTAGAAGCTGCAGCAGGTCAGATTCTAAAAACCCATTTGTTTCTTCTCCCTGCTTTGCAGGGAGAAGAAACAGAGTCATTTTTGATTTTTATTTATTTTTTTATATTATATATTTTATTTTTAAAATATATATATATTTTTTTTAATTTTGAATTTGCTCCCTGTTCCTTGGAAGATTTCCCATCATCCTTTGTTCCGGCGACAATTGTACATTATTGGATTTTTTTTTCCAGGGGCACACAGCCATTTAAAAATAAAATCTGACTTTTCCCCTTCAGTTGTGCCGGCTCCTCTCCTGGACTAAAGTGGCTTACTCGGATTTAGCCGCACACTGTGAGCTTCTCACAATGTGCATTAGAAGCTGCAGCAGGTCAGGTACTAAAAACCTGTTTGTTTTTTCTCCCACAGAGATTTTTTTTATTTTAATTTTTTTTTAATGTCAATATATTTGGGAAGAATATAATAAGAATGTATTTTTAAAATATATTTAAAATATATTTTTCTTCTATGTAGGTTCTCACAATGTGCATTAGAAGCTGCAGCAGGTCAGGTACTAAAAACCTGTTTGTTTCTTCTCCCTGCAAGAAACAGAGACATTTTTACTTTTTATTTTTTTTTTAATTATTTCATTTTTTTTATTTTTTTTTAATTCCCAGGGGTTCTCACAATGTGCATTAGAAGCTGCAGCAGGTCGGAAGAGCTATGCAGGGAGAAGAAACAGAGACATTTTTAATTTTTATTTTTTTTTTTTATTATATATTTTATTTTTAAAATATTTTATTTTTTTGAAATTTTTAATTTGCTGCCTGTTCCTTGGAAGATTTCCCATCATCCTTTGTTCCGGCGACAATTGTACATTATTGGATTTTTTTCTCCAGGGGCACACAGCGATTTAAAAAAAATCTGACTTTTCCCCTTCAGTTGTGCCAGCTCCTCTCCTGGACTAAAGTGGCTTACTTGGATTTCGCCGCACACTGTGAGCTTCTCACAATGTGCATTAGAAACTGCAGCAGGTCAGGTACTAAAAACCTGTTTGTTTTTTTTCCTTGCTTTGCAGGGAGAAGAAACAGAGACATTTTTAATTTAAATTTTTTTTTAATGTCAATATATTTGGGAAGAATATATTAAGAATGTATTTTTAAAATATATTTAAAATATATTTTTCTTCCATGTGGGTTCTCACAATGTGCATTAGAAGCTGCAGCAGGTCAGGTACTAAGAACCTGTTTGTTTCTTCTCCCTGCTTTACAGGGAGAAGAAACAGAGACATTTTTACTTTTTATTTTTTTAATTATTTTTTTTTTTAATTCCCAGGGGTTCTCACAATGTGCATTAGAAGCTGCAGCAGGTCAGGTACTAAGAACCTGTCTGTTTCTTCTCCCTGCTTTACAGGGAGAAGAAACAGAGACATTTTTACTTTTTATTTTTTTTTAATTATTTTTTTTTTTTTTAATTCCCAGGGGTTCTCACAATGTGCATTAGAAGCTGCAGCAGGTCAGATTCTAAAAACCCATTTGTTTCTTCTCCCTGCTTTGCAGGGAGAAGAAACAGAGTCATTTTTGATTTTTATTTATTTTTTTATATTATATATTTTATTTTTAAAATATATATATATTTTTTTTAATTTTGAATTTGCTCCCTGTTCCTTGGAAGATTTCCCATCATCCTTTGTTCCGGCGACAATTGTACATTATTGGATTTTTTTTTCCAGGGGCACACAGCCATTTAAAAATAAAATCTGACTTTTCCCCTTCAGTTGTGCCGGCTCCTCTCTTGGACTAAAGTGGCTTACTTGGATTTCGCCGCACACTGTGAGCGTCTCATTAGAAGCTGCAGCAGGTCAGGTACTAAAAATCAGTTAGTTTCTTCTCCCTGCTTTGCAGGGAGAAGAA